>NW_027203381.1:7135000-7312500 GCF_024711535.1 Dipodomys merriami
CTTCTGCATGGAAGGCATCGTCCACAGGCAGTGTACAGAGTTCCTGCATGATTAAAAAAATAACAAGTGAGCTAAAGAACTTGCGGCATTAAGACTCCTGTTTTCAGAAATGAATCTTGGAATTCAATTCACCCTTGATATTATAGAAAGTGAGTCACGTCGAAACCCTCTCTTCCTGAAACAGAAAGATTCGAGATGAAGGCAGCAGTTGGCTTGTTGTCTGGTGACAGAGTGCGTCTCCCTCCAAGGTCCTGCCTGGAACGCTCTTTTGCTGAGAAGCACGTCATTCATTGGGGTCAAGCTCTAGTGGGTCCCATTTTCACAATGAGCTCACTTCTTCTTTTACAATCTAAGTATTGCCCTTTGTACACATTCGATGAAGTGTTTAACGAGCAACTCGAGCATGCATACCATTCTTTGTGCATATCCCTAGACCTAAAGCCTCCCTTGTACCAGAACTGATGATTTCAAATCCTCTCCTTTTGAGGTTCTTCCTATGTTTCATAGGGATTCCATGTCAATAAGTAAGTGGGAATTTCTCATAACTCCTTAAATAGAGTGGAGGAGCAAATGGGAAAGAGAAACCTAATCACTTTGTCAAAAATTTTGGTTTGTATTTGGTAGCCATTGCATAGTCAAGGGTAATAGTATATCATGCAGAAAATATTAAAGTGATCATTACAAATGTTGGGTAAGTATCATGATACTGACATTTCAGAATTATTAGTGGGCTATCAGATTAGAATGAGTAATTGAGCATAACATTTCATCATCTGTTCAAATTCTTGAACAGAATCTAACTAAAATCACTATTAAATTATTTCATTCGTATCCTATAGTTTGCCACAAATACTGAATTACCAGAGAAAGAGTTATCTAGGCCAGTGGAATGTTAGTTCACCCAGGACAGAAATGGAGAAGCATTCGTTTATTCATCTGAAATCTAAGTCTTCCCTCTTATACAAAAGAAAAGAAGCCTCTTATAGCTTTTATCATTTTTATTTTTGTCCAGCTTTTAACAAAATAACTTTGGAGACATAAAAGCTCGTACTTTTCTTGAAAACCTGGTCTAAGAGAAGATTGAATGGAATGTTCATTTAAAAAAAAATAATCCTGTAATGGTTTGAAGTCGCTTTTTCAGCTCTTTTTTTCCAGGACTTACCTGCATGAGTGCATGCCCATGATAGTTTCCCTCAAATATGGCAGTCTTTACACTCAGTTAAAATTCAGAGTGCATAAAAATACACACACTTGTAACACAAAGAGCAATTCACAAAACCCTCATCTATTCAAAATAACAGATGGTTTAATACCACCATGATTATACCCTGACAATGCAGCAGTGTACTACAGCATGAACCATTTTGTCAGGAAAGTCACTATGCTGCTACCAGGATTGATTGGTATCAAGAAATTCCGAAGAGACTCCAGCACCACATCATGCATCTAAGTATCTCCTTAATCTGTTCTTATATCAGTTACCTTCCTGGGTCTTGTTTAGCACAGCCTACTTACATGTGAAGTCATTTCATCAACATACAGGATGTCTTGCTAGAAGATTAAGGGTAGTATGGAAGATAAAGGATAGCTACTAAGAACAGTTGATTAAAATTAATGTATTCTATGTATTTTCCACTAAAAATTAAAATGATACTAATTATTATGTTATTTATAACTATATATAGTTACATATAATAATGATAAGTACTACTATTATTATTATTATTATTATAACTGTAGGAATGATTGGGAAGAGATATGTTACTCAATTTGACATATATGAGTTTCTCTGCCTCTTTATTCATAAACTATACCTACTATTCAGTGTCCTTGAATGGAAATAAGAATTAGTATTGTTAAGTCAAATTTCCATTAAGGAATAATTTTATGAGTATTTTGTATACTTTGCTTGGTATTAAACAAAAATGCAAAAAATGATTTTTATAGAGTGTAGATATTAATGTGTATAGTTGCTTTTGTAGAGATATTCACACATTTAATATATATACCTATATCTCTCTATATTCAACTAAGAAATAATAATTATTATTATTGATATATTAAAGACTGACTAGTTTTAAAAGCCATGATTATGATCCCTGTTGATCTCTGTTTTTTTTATATGTTTATTTTAATGTAACAATATCACTCAGGGAGAAAATGATGTAATGGTGACACTGATCAAGATACATTACATTCATAGATTGACATGTTAAATTAAAACCTCTCTGCAAAAAAGAAAATTTAAATCAGAATTTGAAAAATAACACTACTGTCAATATTTTCCAACTACAAAATAGACATAAAATTTTAATTATGACAAATTATAAAATCTCATGCTATCAAACTTCAGTTTTGTATAAAACTGGTTTTTTTTGTAATTCCTGTAACAAGTAGACTTTCAGGTGAACTTATGCTAATTTTTCTTGGTTTTGGGATTTTCTAATATGGTACTGGTTGAGTCTGGACAGCTTACATTCTATCCAGCCAAAAAAGGGAAACTAAATAAACTGAATTTCATTTGTTGGGAAGTATGTAGTTTTATAAGGGGTTAGCAATCCACTAGATAAGACTAGACTACTGATTCAATTTACACTGATGCTATGAGGTGTGTGTGTGCGCGTGCGCGCACGCGCGTGTGTGTGTGTGTGTGTGTGTGTGTGTGTGTGTGTGTGTGTGTGTAATTTACTTTTCTCTATTTACAAATTAATTTTGGTATTTCAGTTGAAAATGTCAGTAAACATTTGCCAAGTGTGTGTCCCCACACGACACCCTCTTTATAAAGCACAGACTAAAAACGTGTATTCAATCTGGGTTACACTGACACTAACAAAAGCACCTCTGGTTGTCATTTTATGGCAAGACCCAGGGGACCTGAGGAGGAGATTTTACCCAGGTGGATTTGGGGATGGCAGTCTTTTTAGAGCAACAATATTTTCCTTCTCTCAGTTCTATGGTATTTGTATGTTACCTAGAAAATCTTACGATTCCCAAGTAACTTTTAAATTAAGATTAGAATATATATATATATATATATATATATATATGTGCTTACTAATGTTCATTAAACAAATTAATAAAGACTGTTTTAAAAGATACTTAGAACAAAATGGTAGTCTCTTCTGTTTTCTTTTTTTTTTTTTTTTGGTCCGGTCGTGGGGCCTGAACTCGGGGCCTGGGCGCTGTCCCTCAGCTCTTCAGCTCAAGGCTAGCACTCTACCACTTGAGCCACAACGCCACTTCCAGCTTTTTTCTTTTTGCTTATGTGGTGCTGAGGAATCGAACCCAGGGCCTCAGGCATGCAAGGCAAATGCTCTACCACTGAGCCACTTTCCCAGCCCTCTTCTGTTTTCTTTCATTAATCACTATAGGAATAATTGGAGAGAGAAAGTTGTTCAATTTGACATATATGAGTTTCTCTGTCTTTTCATTCATAAATTATACCTACCATTCTGTACCCTGCAATGGAAATATCAAATTGGTATTGTTAAATCAAATCACTGTTAGAGAACATTTTTTGTGAGTAATTTGTGTGTACTTTGTTTGGAATTAAACAAAAACACAAAAATAATTGGTATGGAGTTTAGCTGTTAATATATGTAAATAGTTATGTTTACGTATATATGACTATATATAGTGTCTACCTATACAGACTAAGAAATAGGTTGTTGAGAAATGTTTCCTAAAATATATTAGTATGGACATAAAAATGCATGTGTATATGTACACAAATAGATATGAACCATTGTTTAGTAATTGTTATTTAATATTCTAGAATGTGAGAAATAACTTCTTATGAAATTTGAGGTATAATGTTTTCCTTTCATATGGAAACGATATTTCCTTTCTTATGACAAAAGATTATATTTAAACTAGCTAAGGCATTGAATACTGATTGGCAAACAGTGGTATGTGTCTAATAATATGTCCATATACAAGTAAATATTATTTCTTTTAACAAGTAAATACATTTTTTCAAATTTATTTGAGCACATTACCCAATACCTAAATGCAAATGCTTATTAGGTTGTTTCCTATTACCTGATAGGGAAAATGAAATTCTATCAATTGAAGGGATAGATGATTTTGCTGTTAGCAATAGCCAGGCATGATTCCATGGCAGCTTTTTTGTGCAAGTTTCTAAAACTGTGAAACAAAAGCATTAGACTAAGTTTTGATTTATAACCACTAATTGCATACTGAAGGGATGGTAGGGGAAAACAAAGGAGGAGGAAACAATGCTTGATAAGAAATATACTCATTACATTGCTCATGTAACTGTAAACCCTCTGTACAGAATTGTCACAATAAAAAACTTATTTAAAAAAGTTCCAAGTTTACTATCTGTGAGATTTCTATATACTATTTTATTGAGTAATATTTCATTGTAAGAATATATATATATGTGTGTGTGTATAATATATAACATTCCACATAATTAGGAAGAAATGTTAGAACATTTGATATTTATTTGTTATTTACTAACAAGTATATACATATATATATATATATATATATATATATATATATTAGGCTCACTATCCTTATCTGAATAAATAGTTATGGCAGAGATTTGGTGCAATTAATTATGTAATTCATAATGTTTAATTGCTACAGGATAACTATTTAGAACAATACCATAAATCCAATACATTTTTCAAACACACACATTATTCAGTTGTGTGACTATGTAGTTTGTGATTATTTGACAATGCCAAGCAGTTTTTAAAGCTCTTCAATGGTGGACATTACTGTTCTAAATATTTCAGGTCCCTAATCACTGCAGGTTTTACTAGTATGGAGATATTTTGGTAAGTATCTTTATTTAAGAGTATCCGTTTAAAGCAATGGTAAATATTTTCCAAGCCCTAGCTTGTTTCAAGTCTAAGTTACATACTTTGAGGGAAGGACAATATAACAAATTACAAAATATAATCTCTTTGAGTCATTGCTCTGAAGGAAAATTCTCACTGGCAATCTCTATTGTCTTCACAATTCTTTGAAGTGGCTATGTCCTGCAGGCTTTTGTTCAGTTTTGGATCTGAGATTACATTATGTTAAAATATTTTTTTGCTCAGTAACACAGCACGTTGCTTACTCAGCATAGAATGGTATATGTTGCTGGAAAAACCTGACAAGTCTATCCAGACAGTGTGAATTTTCTTTAAAATAAGAAAATTGGTATTTGTCTGAATAGAACTTAGGAAAACCTATACACCAGGCAGTGGATACAGAAATAAAAAAAAAAAAACAGTGTCAACAGGAAATAAACCAAATTGATGGGAGAAGGAGAAAAAAAGAAAGAACTGCAAATAGTACATCCTCTTTTCCATTTCTTGGAATATATTTCGATTAGCATCATTTTATACGGTCACATTCACATCGGTGTTGAGCCATGGTGATCCTGTGCTGAGAATATCCTAGACATAATCTAGTAGTCTACTTGCTACAAATGAGAGCAAACCTGCAGCCGGTGTTTCTTTTCCCTTTGACACTTTTTTTTTGTTGTTGTTATTTCAGTACCTTTTGTTTTGTGTATAAGTTTATCTGATTTGGAGAAGGGAAAGAGAATCACAGAAATAGTGGGACAAGGGTGAACAATTGCAACACCAATACTCACAAGACACTATGCTGGAAATACAGAGTTAAGGGGGAGGGGAACCAGGCCTTGTGGGGAAGTGTAAGAAATTTGCAATAACTGGTATTTGTCTTGGACAAGCAGAGAAGGTCAAAAGCTATGTACGTATGACCGGATAAGATGATGTTAAGCTAAATGAACCCCAAGATAGGGACACAAGTGGTTTTTGCTTTCTTGCTATTGTTTCCAACATATTGATAATGTACCATGTGATTTTTTTGTTGCTTGATATATTCCTCCCCCACAGTATAACCCCTGTTTTTATTGTATTTGATGTTGGTATAATTTGAGGAGGGGAAGGGAAAATACAAATGGTTTATATAGTGATACAGGTGGACCCATTGCAACAACGAGATGTACAAGACACTATGTCAAAAAATGAACTTTACAATTTATGCAGGGGGGTGGGTGGGGTGGGGAGTATAGTTGTGGAGGTGGGAGGGAAGGGATGGTAGGGGAAAAACAAAGGAGGCAACAATGCTTGATAGGAAATGTACTCATGACTTTGCTCATGTAACTGTAACCCCTCTGTACAGTATTTTTACAATAAAAATGTATTTAAAAACTAAAAAAAAACCCAAAATGATGGAGAAGGTAACACTGTTCAAAAAGTAACGCACTCATCACTTTACTTATGTAACCCTAACCCCTCTGCGGATCACCTGCCCAGTATTTTTTTTAATAGGACAATAAAAAATTAGTGTTTCTGAGTAAGGTTTGAGCCCTCTTATGAAGTTTCATGTCAGGTAATGTCTAATTAGTTAAACGGGGTGAATGACAAGATTTGCACTGGAGCTGTGGACAGTTTCACTGACATCTGGCTGCTTGCACACTGCAGTTTAACTCTGGGCTTTACTACAGACGGAGCGGAAGGAGGCTCAGCTGTGGACAGGGCAGCCGGGGGAATCAGGAGTTAAGCTGGGAAGGCCATTCTGCCACCAAGGTTACACAGACTTCGCATACTCCCTCTCCAAATGTCGGGCTCTCACTTCTGTCTCCTGAGACAGTTATTCCAAAAATGAGTTGACAAAGTGCTGAAGAAGACTCTTTTTCATGACCTCTAGGTGACTGCACCTTTTTTGGTGTTATTAACAGTTTTCAAGAAACCTACTTCATCTCTCTGTCTTCTTAGTTATTCACAGGAGCACAAGCTAACCGGTGTCCTCCATAAATCCATTCTCCATTACTCACTGGAAATATGCTTACCTGAGAAAAACACAGACAAGGTCTCTTTAGCACCTCTTGTCCTTAACAACAGACTAAAACATTATTATAAATTATAATGAAAATATTTGTAGCTGGATCAATCAGTTTGTACAGAAGAACTTGTGAAAAGTTTATTAAATACAGATATTTATATACATGAGTAACGATCAAATGTGGACAAAGATTTACTTCTATGGGGAAAAACGATAATAATAATGACTTCTACATATGTTAGGCAAGAACTCTGCCATAGATTTATATATCAAACTTCCGAAAAATGTTTTAATAAAGGCCAAACAAAAGTGATTTAATATCATTGCAATAGAGTTGTAGAAACTGCAGAAAATGTGTGAGGACCCACAGTCTGGTCTGTTAGAGGATCTAGGAAATTAAATAACCTAAAATATTGTCCTTTCTATTTGTATGTGTTTAACATTCCAGAGTCTATAAGTATTGCTGAATTAAAAGAAAGCAAAACACTCAGTTCTGAAGCAAGTTGTAAGACAGTAAACCAAACAGGAACTAACATCCTATCTAATGACTTTCTTTATATGAGCATGTATTTTTGCTATTTCAGAGAACTTTAGAAATGCTCTGGTGCTTTTCTTGGTAGGAGGGACAATAAAAGACAGCGAACGCTGCTACTGGCATGTATAAATGACAGCACTAAGACAAGGTCTGTAGAATCCAGCTCTTTTGAGTCTCCTGCTGTTGTAGCTCTTCATTTCATGGTACTGATAGGAAGGCATTAGTGAGGTTCCTAAAAGACAAACATTGTACCACATACATGGGAGTTATGTAGATGTGCATGTAACGAGTTAAAGTTTTTTTTTTTTTTGCAAAAAAGGAAAACCACCAAACAACAAAAAACTTTTTATTAGTAAATGCTACTTTTACATACATACACCCATACACACAATAAAATACACCCTGATCAAATGCCCTCTCCATATCTCTGTCCGTGTTTCTTGCTCTCTCTCTCCCTCTTATCCTTTCCCCCCTTTTAAAGCATTTGTGAAACTTTCTCTAATCCTACATGCATATAAATGATCTCAACCATACCCATCCTATTCACGTTCTCTGGCAGGCTTTTCTATTCATGCTGTGATCTGCATCATTCCCACACTAGTAAAGCTGTTTTATATTAGTGATTAATTACATTTTTCAGAGTACATTGATGGTAGAAAAAGGAGTGTCACCACCTAATTCTCCTGTTAACACTTTACAAGTTAATCAGATTAAGCTCATCTGTTGTTTTCTTTCCCCCTGTCTCCCACTCCCCTTACAATTAAAGCTTCTCAGTGAGTTTCCTTATACCATCTTCATTCACAAACACAGTGTATTTTGATGTTAGTCACCTTCTATCACTCTATTTCCCTTTTTCTTCTCTTCCATTAACCCACAGAAACATTCATGTCATACAAATGGATATGTAGCATCTACATTTTATGGCTAGATTCTTTAAATAAGTGAAAAATGAGATATGTATTTTTGAAATGAATTAAATATTAACAATTATACACAAGGGATGTATTTATTAACAATGAAAATCATTATGTGTAAATAGGAAACAAATATACATATTTTGTTTTCTTATAAAACTATTTGTTTCTTCCTTCCATGTTATATATAAGAAATTCATTGAAGCTAATACTGACAAAAATCACACCTCAATATATACTGACGGTCTCTCACTGTATGGCTGCCATGTGCATATGCACTTCTGAGAACTTATATTTAAATTGAGGATTTTAAATGTAAAATAATGTATGAACAATGATCCCTTAGGTGATTGTGGGATATAGGATATTAAAAATGATTGTGAAGCTTTTTACTGTTTATATATTTTACTATATTAAAATACTTTTTATGGCTTCTCTACTTATGCAGACTTTCTGGATTTTGGTATTTCAAATGTCATAAAATATGATGTAGGGAAATACGTTGAATGCAAAACCTTCAATTATGAAACATAATCATCTTGCCTTGTGATTTTATTCTGGGTGTACATATGCAGTTTAAATTTATACATGCATGCACATCACTTGAAATTGTTCTGCATTTTTAAGGGAAGATAATTTTCAAGCCCTTCAAGAAAATAGATGTGAATGTTCTTTTACCCAACCCCCTCTGTTGCAAGATATCAAATCCTAGGAGAATTAAAGAAAGCAAATTTTATATTAGTTTGTGGCTGTGGCATTTTGAAGCAGGGAAAATTCAACTTGCAAATTGGAGCCCAGCTGCTGGTTTAAATCAGCTGAAAATGAAATGGGCGCAGCTCACTGAAGTGTTCATTTGATACAGAGGAAGATCTTTCCAATAGGAGTAATGTGAACTCAATTTATGGGGAGGACTAAACTGATCATTCCAGAGCAATGGCTAGATCACAAGAACACATCAAGAAGTACAAAATATAGATGATAAGACATTGACGTCTCCAAGAGATTAAGCTTTGATAGACTGGCAAGCAATCTAAAAGGAATGTGCTTTTTGTGTTGGCCCAGCACTCCTGAGTTCAATGAGGGAGGATGGAAGCGAGAATCATGTATTGACCCTTTGGCAATGAAGGCTGATTTTCATCAAATCCTCCCAGTTCTCACCTGGGAGGCGTTCCGATCTTTGTTTCTCATGACAGCCTAATGGCATGTTCTATTTCAATGAAATCACCACTTTGCTGAAATTTCAGGGCATTAGCAGAGGTGCATTCAGGGGGTAAAACCACTGCTGGCTTGAGGAGAGGCTCATGGGTCAGCACCCCCAACAATTTGGAGTTACAAGACACCTCAGAGGTCATCTTCATGGTAACAGACGCTGAACAGAAATGATAAAACGACATTGTTTGTTTTCATACCTATGCATACTCAGGTGTTATATAGAATGGTTTGGGGCCAAGGCAAGGTTATTGACAGGTGAATGCCGGGTCAGATGGAAGGGCCATCTGACACTTTTCACTCGGACTTGTACCAGATTGTGAGACCACAAAAATATGTTCTTCAATGATAAGTAGTCTTTAGTGAAACAGTACATTGACCTTTATTTCTAAAGTTTCAACATTTATTCCTCACCCTTACCCAGAGTATCCCCAAGGGGAAGGCCCAGGTCTCATCAAAGGCAGAAAAAAGTTCATTTGATCTATTTTGTTTTAACTTTTTCTCATCTCTCATCCCTGAAATTTCACTATAGCTTCTGGCTTCAATTCCCCAATAAATTAGGCACTGCTTCCTGGTACACCAAAACAGACACAGCATTCTCTCATGATTATTCTTTAGTGTATTGGTCTCTTGCTTTTCAACAAGCTCTCTGCTGTTCCCACTATTTTGTCATGTTGAACATTGTCTCTATGCGCACTAAACTTCAGGTCTCCTGATGCACTTTGTATCCATGCAAAGTCACAAATATACACTTAACTATCGTCTGTAGGTCATTTCTCTTAGATAAGGCTAGAGAGCATTGCACCTTCTTAGTATGGCCATTATAGCTTGTGTTATATTTGTCATTAGGATTTCATGTATGAAGATAGGTAGACAAATAGAAACAGAAATACAGGAATATGCATATAGAAAATAAGCCTTGAAGAAATGCAAGCTGTGCGATTGTGAATGTGTTTCTTTGTGAGGTGCGGCAAGCAGAGAAGTGTAGTGGACAGAGTGGGCACATTTATTCAAATCCTGCTTTATCCCACCCTGAACTTGTCACCTCTTACTGTTTCAATTTCACTGTATGTAAAAGGTACTCATAATAACCATAGGCTTGTTATAAGAAATCAATCATATATAACAAGTAAATGCAATCTTAATATAATTGATATTATACATGAAATAGCACCATGCATCACATAGTGACATTTTTTCAATAATAACTCATGTGGCATGTTGGTCTCATGAGGTTATATTGCTTATTGACAGTGCAGCTAACTTGGCTGGTTTTCCTATGTGTATGTGTGCATGAATGTGTGTGATATAGCAAATCATATAATGAGGAAAAGGATATGATTTAGTTGGCTTTTACATGAATTTGCTCTTAGTCCAAGATTCAGTTCAACTCAAATGTACTGAAAACTTAATTAGCAAGTGCAGGTTCTCTGAGGTGCTTGCTGCTGAATTGGAAACATTGCACATGAATCTCATTTCTTTACACACCTAAGGATGGATGCGATGGATGCAGTTATGCTTTGCGTGATGGGGAGAGTACCTCTGCCAAAGCAGATGAACAAATTCGCCACGGATCGGATCGCATCTAATCAGAAGGTGCTGAAGAGAATGTCTTTAAGACAGATCCATCATCAAGTAAATGTTAACTCACGTACTATTTTACACATTGACTTTTACTTAATATGTATTATTAAATTAAAAATTGTATTTTTATAATTTCCAGGGTACAATATTCCTGAACCTACTTTCTTTTGTCCTTTATTTAGATAAAATGTTATCTTCCAAAAGATTTGAAAATGGGTGATTAAATGATTTTCTTTGCACATTTTCAATGTGTGATTATCCATGCTCTTGTATCAAGGCTCTTGAAAATAAAAGATATGTATTACTGTATGGAATACATGACTGGGTAAAGGATAGACAGTAAATAGATAGGCAGACAGACAGACAGACAGACAGACAGATAGATAGAGAGATAGATAGATAATATATGCATGATAAATAGTATCTACATAAGTATACATTGATAATATATGTGAGATTTGTCAGTTCGTCACATATACATTACCATCTATTATTCTATTAAAATCTAGAAGTATAAATTGAATAGAAATGGCTGCAACTTCCAAAACTTTTTCCTGTGGTATTGCTATTTCTTATATATTCTTTATCAAAGTTGTATTTTAAGAATGAGATACATATGGTTCATCATTAACGTCAGAAAATCAAAACTATAATTTAAGAGTAGTAACCAAGTAGACATAAATTTAGGATAGTGGACATGATAGGGACTTAGTTTGGATGATATTGTGTGGAAGGAACATCTTTAGAAGGGAAGGAATTCCTTCTATTCATTTCATATTTGTTGTCAAAGCTACTATGTATTCTGGTATAGATCTCATATATTTGAGTATTTGAGCAACTATTTCACACATACACACCTATATATATTTAGAAAACTTTATGCCATGTTTTGCTTTATATTTTGACAAATGACATCTTACATGCTCAAGCATGTTTTGTAAATATCATGAGATCAAATGTTGCACTAGCAATTTTCAGACCAGAAATTACATATGTTTTTTCTTACCTTCTATACCTTCATAGTATATATACATATGGCAATGTATCTGCTTTCTTTTTGACACAGTTTCAGAAAAAATCAGGGTCTTGTATACTGTAAGATTAATGCTAAAATACAAATTTTGACAGTTGTGTACTCCAGAAGGCTGATTTTTCTTTTGCTCTGCATTGTCTACCTCAGCAGCTCATGAAAAGGGATCATGAATTGGTGGGTGGTCTAGTTAAGAAGTCAGGAGACAATGGCTAATGAGATGAAATCTCTAAAGCAGCTTTAAAAATCTAATTTCTAAGTTTAAATACATTTCACATTAATTCTTTCATACACATCAATTAAAGACACATCTCAAGGTGCTGGGGGTAATTCGCACATTAAAATATTCATCACTATGATCCTATTTTAGCATTTCATTGTTGTCAGTGTCTGTTTGTACCCAAATGGCAAACATAGCTCCTGTGTTCTACCTTCAGGTGGTCTGGCTCACGCTCTTCTCAACAACCTGCTGCCAAGATGACTGAGACCATTATCTTTGCAAGAAAAGGGATCTTCAGAGCAGGGAATGCAAGCCACCATTCATTGAGAATTTGAAATTTGGTTGTAGGTACATCATTGACTATAAGCATTTTCAAAATCAAGATTCCAGGATATGAGAAGATGGAAAAGGTTAAATTTGGAGGAGGGAGGCTTAAATAACTTTAAGGTACTTAGTAGCAATTAGTGTTTTTCACTAAAGCATTTGTCTTTGAGGAAATTCTATTAGTGCAAAATCAAACCACATGTAAACCCACTGGATAGTAAAAGACAAAAAAAATACACTTGGACATGATTCATTAGGAAGGACACTATGGAACAGAAGAAGGATTTTCTTAAGAGAGAATCACAAGGGCACAATAGCTAATTGCATATATGAAATTGCATATATGATTATGTGAAAGGATGCTTACCAAAATGAACTACAAGGAATGGAAACATGTATGTGTTCTTTATTGTACTGTTTACATTCGCTTTTTCTTTTTTTCTTTTTTCTTCTTCTTTTATTCCTTTGGTACTGCTTTTGATTTCTTTTACCCTTTGTCTTGTATGCAAGTTTAACTAATTTGGGAAGCGTGGCAGAAACACAGAAATGGTGGGACAAAGGTTGAATTAACTCAGTAGTGATACTCACTAGACACTTTGTTGGAAAGGAACTGTACAACTTGGGCAGGAGGAGAAGGGAGGGAAATTAGGAAGGGGAAATCAGAAAGGAGAAATCTGGGAGAAAATGAGGGAAGAGGTGACACTGTTCAAAGAAATGTACTCATTACCTGACTTATGTAACTGTAGCCCCTCTGTATATCACCTTTACAATAAAAAAGTAGAAGCCAATAAAAAAGAATCAAACTATTTGCCTGGGTACAAGAGTCCTGGAGTAGTAAATTCTTGTCATTGAATACACACAGCAAAGGAAGAATGATAATGTCCAGCCCAAAGATGGAATCAAAGTATCTCAGAGAATTTTAAGAGTAAAAAATACTAAACTATCATCCTATATCATCATCATCTTAAACCAATGGCTGCTCTTTACACGTGACCAAATACACTTGGAAACAATGTAGTGGTTAAAGAGTTCCAGGGATTGAAAAGAATTATCATCTTTTGGGCCTTTTCTTGTCAAGGGGAAAAAAATCATGATTATTTCCTGTATTTAGCTGTGCTTCCTACAGTATTCTCTTATGGATTTGGAAATGTTTACAGGAAGATTTAGGGTACATTGAAGCAATTCACTCCTCTTTTCTCCTATCTCTTAGTAGGGAGATGATTTAAGACAAGCTTCAGATTCTAGACAGAAATAATAATCGGTATTGGAAAGAAGAGAGAAGGAGGGGATGGTTCTTTCATTAGCTCTGTCCCTCCTCAGGTTCAAAGAACACCAAAGCTCATTTCTGCAGAATCTTCCTAAACGTGGTCCTGTTGTCAAGGTGGCCTTAGGCATCATGTTGAAGCAGGGAACAAGGGCCTTGAGGGATCAGGTTTCTCTGGCTTCACACTGTCCCTTCCCTCAGGAACCATCACTTTCATTCCTTCGAAGGTTCCTCATCCCTTCATGACAAAGCCTCCTTGCAAGCAAAGGTTTGATCTCAGTCCTGTATAGCACAGGATAATTATGAATCAATGAACTACCTCTCCGATGCACTTACACTTTGTTAACGTTCAGGGCTATTGTGGAATAAAACCCCACCTCTCCTCCTCAGAGGAATTGCAGGTATCAGCTTTGCAGAGGAAGAAATGTTTTGCAGGAGAAGTTAGCCTTTCAGGTATGAAAGCCAGCCACCTAGACGGAGTTTCGCAGCTGTTGGTTGTGTTTAGAACACAGACTTTGTTGCACCCAACATTGTCTTCTCATTTTGCCTTTATTCTCTGGAATATCTGAAATAGCATTTCCAAACATATCATAATTAATAATCCAATGATTATTGGTGACCTGGAGCAGGATTGATTTTCCAACTAAAACTTAATAACCATCTGATAATAATATAAAATTCACGGACAGAATTGAAATTAATAAATGGTTTAATAGAAAGCTGCATCAAGTGTGCTGTTTGTGGTAGATGGCGTGGCAGATAGGATCATGGAGCAGCGTGAGTCTTGCAAGGAGGGGTCATTGAATGACATGCTGCACACACGCAATGATCACAAGAGTGTGATGGTACTGATGGCCAGAAGGCAGTGACAGGAAAAGCAATAATAGCCTCCAAAGAGGATTTGGCGAATTGAGGTCACCAGCAGCAAAGTGTAACTGTTAAATAAAAATAAGAGCTGAGCCACAGAAAAGCAAGGTCTGCCTCCTATTGTGCGATGTTTTAGGTCATTCCTGAATAGGGGATGGATCCAGAGCACCTTGTCCTCAAAGAGAGAAAACTGAGGGGAAAAAAAGAGGAGATTGTGTAAGCAGATTGCATCTACTAACTTTCCATTTAAATCCATGTGAAAGTTAACTTGAACAATAGCGGTGAACAATTGGCTGCATTTCTATGCTGTGAGCTTTAATTTCTTCATAGATAGCCCAAATTGGTTCACATTATAAAAGCAGTCATTGGAGTCCAGTGCGTTTTCATTTTCTGCAATATACAGAACACATGGTAAAAGCAAGAAACTTGTAAATAAGCATATATGTTATGATCAACAATGTGCTCTGGTAGAGAAAAAGAATGAGTGTGGGGGTAGGTAGACAAATTCGAAAACAAATTAAATCCATATTCTATTTCACAGCTAACAATGCTCAGAGAATTTTTATAGGAATTTTAAAACCGTGTTTCTCTTGCAGCCCCCTAGTCCTTATCTTGAATGGTTCTGTGTCCACTTTCATTTAAACCTAAGGTATTGTCCATATTAGGAATTATTCTTAAGTACTATCTGAATGGGAATAAATGATCATCCATATGTGTGTGTATATATATATGATGTATGTTATTCATATATATGCAAACACAAAAAATATATATCCATGCAGAAAGAGAAAGAATTAGAAAGAAAGACATATAAGTAGGCATTGTGGTCATTAGAAACAAGGTTATTTTCTTTGCCTTTCATCAGAGTCTCTATGACCTACTTTTGTCCAGAGATAAGATCAGAAAGAACTATTTTCAAATGTCCTAAAACCTCCTATGAAAGGAGTATAACTTCCAGGTATCTCCACATAGCCATCCTATATGATATAGCGAAGAGAACTAAATAGATTGTTAGTGGTATCCCCACAAAAACCGTGGGAAAATTCATTAATGAGTTAAAATAATAAATTATTTTTAATTGCCAGTCTTCCATTTCTCAGACTTTAATCTTGCCTAGAGTGATCATTGCTCTGACAAAATTAAACATCATTTGTACTTACCCTTTAATTGTCCTGCAAATATTACATTTTTCTCATTAATATGACTCAGAATCTTTAGGAAAAGCCATGTTGTTCCTCAGAATCTCTGAAATGCATATTAGCTTAAGAAACATAGCAAATTCTTGATGAATATCTGTTATTGTGATTATGGGCTGGCTAGGTGATGTGCAAAGAGGAAAGAAGAAGGGAAGTGTTGAAAAAAGAAAAAGAGAAAGAGGAAGAAGTAAGCAAAGACAGGAATGAAAGACAGAGGGGAAAGTCAAAAAACAATTTTATCTACAGCAAAAGTACAAACACATTTTAACAGGGCTACAGCTTTTAATTCATCCTAGTATAAAGTTATCTTAACTAATTCAGGAGAAAATTTATGCATAGAAATATATTCTATATATCTTCATATATCTGTTCATAAATATATTCATATATGTGTTATATGAATATATATGAAATATAGGAAAATTCTGTAATTTATCTCCTAAGTAGTTGATTAATAAAGTACTATAGTGTACATGAGCATTGTGTCCAAATGCTTGCTTTTCAATTAATGATATTTAATCGATGTTAAAAACATGTGTTTAAGCTGGGCGCCGGTGGCTCATGCCTGTAATCCTAGCTACTCAGGAGGCTGAGATCTGAGGATCACGGTTCAAAGCCAGCCTGGGAAGGAAAGTCTGTGGGACTCTTCTGTCCAATAAACCACTAGAAAACCAGAAGTGGCTCTGTAGCTCAAGTGGTAGAGCACTCGCCTTGAGCTGAAGAGCACAGGGACAGTGCCCAAGCCCAAAGTTCAAGCCCCACGACCAACAAAACAAAACAAAACAAAAACTCATGTGTTTTCCAAATGATAATCATATTCTATCTTATGTATTTATAAAATAAGCAATAAAAAGATTGATCTAAAGACGTTAGTCCATTAATCATCTACTGCTACTTCCTCTTAATTGAGAAACTAACCCCAGTGTCTATCTGTGTTTCTGTGTGTGTGTGTGTTTCTGTGTGTGTGTGTGTGTGTGTGTGTGTGTGTGTGTGTGTGTGTGTGTGTGTGTGTTAAGGAATTTGCTGTTATCTGTATGCATGTTTTAAAAGCCCAAAATCTAATAAGAGAGGTTATACCTAAACTAGAAATTAGAAAATAGTCACAGTTTGAATGCAGAGGCAGTACACTGGATGATGCCGGCTTAGCGATGAAGTTGAAGGCAGTATGCTGGGGAATTTCTGCTTGCTCAGGGAATACAAGGCATTTCAGTCCTGCCTCTGTTGACCAAATGAGGCCTTTTCACATAATGGAGTAAAATCTCCTTTATTCAAAGTCTAGGAAGCCAGATAATAATCTCATCCAGGAATATTCTAGAAATATCCAGAATAATTCTTGACCAAATATTTTGGCATTGTAGCCCAGTCAAGTTACATATAGAGTCATCAGGCTTATGTTCACCTGTAAATATAGAAAATAATGATCTTGTACTTCCACCTGACAGGGTACTAAGTTCATCCTTCTGACTATCACACATACTGTCAGTGTTCCCAGGAAGGCAATATAAAGTTCTGGGATAGCATTCTTAAATTTTCATAATTTCATGCAACGTAAATACCATGATATAATGTCAATATGTCTGTTACATAATAAAGTGCTCTGAAGACAATAAATTAATGTTAGTTGGCTAGATAATAAGGTAAGTGATAGAGACTGTGCAAACCTTTATATCAAGATAATAAATAGTTACCGTGATTGCAGTCCTTATTTCAGTAACTGTCCACAGATTTCTAGCTGTCATATGTAACTACCTTCTTCCCCTACTTATTATGATTTCCCTTTGTCTTCAGTATTTCTATCAGCTGGTCTAATTCCTAACTTGTCAAGGCACACCAGTGTTTTAATTTAACAGTCCTAAATTGCCAGGCTTTTGGATTGCCTTTAATTATATGAAGTTCTAATATTGAAAGATGTCCCAAGTGGTGTACAAGACATCATGCATCTACTGAAAAGTCACAGCCTGAATCCCCTTCATGATCAGAATCTATCACCACAGCCAGCGTTGGAACTTTTTGTCACTATTCACTTAGAGGCAAGAGAGCCCAAAGTCATACTGAGGAAGTTTTAACGACAAGTTTAATGAAATCATTGCAATGTATTCTTGTAGAAAACCCTCTGCCTTTAGAACAAAAACCTCCAAGTCTGCAGAACAGAAGGTCAGAGGAACAGGGCCTTTCACCTGGTCATCCAATTTGCTAGTGCCCACCTGTATTCCAGCATTTCCAGTCCCTCTTATGGGTTGTGATTTTCTCTCATGACTCAGAATTCCCTAATGTGTGCTGTTTACTTCTCTTGTGTGTTATTTTTTCTTGTAGACCAAGCATTGTTTTTGCTCTTTTATTTCTGGAATATGGAATGATTTCTGAATATAACCTTCACACTCCCTAGTGTGTGATGAACACAGTCCACAATCTAACAAAGGTAGAGGAATCCACAGTTACCTCATCAAGGCAACCGATCACCACCTCCAATCTGGATTATTACTTCCACTTCCTAACCACACTGCATGTTTAGAATCTCCAGTGCGTAAATGATTTGCCACTTATACCCTCCCCCCCCCAACTGCCACCACACACTCAGTGCTTTTCCCCATGCACTGAAAGCACTGTAGTGGCAGAGATTCAGAGGATTACTTTTGGTGCCCCTTACCAGACTTGCCAGATCCACACTGGCTACACGTGAGCCACTCTGATATTCCTCTCCATAGACTTCATTCAGTCCTTACTATGTGTCTAAAAGCAACTCTGCATTAGACTAAGGTTTTCCTCTTCTGCCTAAACAAACAAAACTCTGTATTTATATGAAGCAGAGTGCACTTGGGGAATAGATGCTTACCAATTAGAGCGTGCTTAAAATAAAATGTTCAGAGGCTGATACAGAAGGCTGGGGGGATCGAGGTCAGAGAAACTGGCCTGTATTACCAAAGCAGGAGATTCAAAAGGGGGAAAAAAGGTCTGTCATGTAGCCAACTGAAAAAAAGAGAGAGATACTGATCTCACCCCAAAGCCACCATCATTCTCAGCAATCTCCTGAAAGCTCTAACTTCTATTTCAATCTGCATTGCTCACATGTGTGAAGTACACACGCATACACACACACACACACACACACACACACACACACACACACACACACACACACACACACATCGCCCAGCTGCTCTTTGAGCCTCCTATGTACTCATCCACACTTAAAAATGACAGCTGACATAGTGACCTTTCCTTTGTCCTCCTGTCTTGCAGAACTGCCGATACATGGCTGATTCTAACCTTACTTCTAAGAAGAAGGAGTCCTGGGCATTTATTTGGTCATTTCTTTCATTTTAAAACATGTGAATTCTCAGGAGTAGGTGGCGAAGATGATGAATTTAAAACAAATAACTAATCTCACATCTTTATCCAGGAAGATAGGATTTTTCTTCCATTCATTTATTTTCCCCATTTTTCCTCATTCACTTATTTCCCTTCATAGAATATTGTCATTGTTATTCTATATTTAGTTTTGTTTTATCATTGTCTTCCTACCTCATCCTGTGCATAAATCATGGGTGAATCTAACTTAGATTTATCACCTGCAAGGCATCTAACTCAATTATCTGGTCCCAGCTGTTATAATAGTTGTTCAGTACTTCTGTAACAAAGCGATCTTCAAGGGAAGGGTTTGATTTATCTAAAGGTCTAACTAGGTTGTGTATTGGAATCTAATCCACAGAAATCTGAGCAGGCTTTCCAGACAGTGCCTGTATTATCTTACAGAAAGAGTTTCTGGGTTTGTTTTTTCCTGACATATGACAGTAAGGGGAAAAAACACTGCACCAATTACTATGCAGAATAATTAACTCAGATAAATACCTATTAAACTATTTTTTTCATTTTCTCCTTTCAAACATAAAATTGTTCTTATTGTACTTCCAATAAGCGTTTATAATTTTACAATTTGCTAGTAATTGTTCTGAAGCCTAAATAGAAACGAAGCTGTTGTTTTACAGAGCCGTTAGGAATCTGTAAGTGGGTTGGATTTCCGGCATTAAGAGCAGAACTCACATAAAGTTCTGTACCACAGGCAGCTAGCTGCGGCATACAGTCATCAAGAACTAACATCAGAATGACCATCAGCCTCAGTGTTCACAGAAATCCAGGCAGTCACACAATGCATGTCTACATCTCCATAAATACCGACATGCCTCACCACAGGTGTCTGCCCTTGCAGCGTCTTCAAGTTGCCTGCATGAAAACTTTAAATATTTCAGATCAGAAACTTCCCCACTGGCATTCAGCAGTCTAGTGTGCATTTCTAGACTGGGACAAAATGATGTCTGGGTCTTTTCTCCTTGTCCCGGGCTTTGTCTGTATGTCTATTGGTAACAACAACTCAATAGAATGTTTGCTGCCCAGTGACCAGAAAAACTGATTCTCTGCTGTGAAAAATGCCAGAGACTACTTCACAACTTCACCTTCCAAGGCTTTTGTGCAGGTGACATGTCAAGAAAAGCAACATGGAATCATAGAAATGAAGCATGCTGTCTTCTGATCTGTACAGATGTGTATAAAAATTCCATTATATTACAGTATATATGTTATTTCCCCTTGAATTTGAAAACTCTCTATCTTTGCAGTGTGAGTAAACACCCCATCAGCAGGAATTGATATCTAGGCCAATAGCCACTTTATATGTCTTTAAGGGAAGACACCACTTGTCATCTGCAGAATTTGTTATTCCAGTGATATTTTGTCTTCCACACTAATTTTTATTTAATATTGATTCATATTAGTTCCACATAAAATTAAGAAACATTTATAATCTGGGTAATATATATCTCTAAGTCTATATTATATATATTATCTACCATATATGTGATATATATGACATATTCTAATATATTTGAATATATATTGTATGATATTTATGTATTTCTAATATATGTGAACATATATATATATATTCAGTATATTCTGAGTGACTCCTGTGCGGCTTCTGTGTGTTCCCATGGGATTGTGCACAAACATGTGTTCACACAGTGAAGTATTCATATAAGCGCTATCATAGGTACGTGGAGGTGAAATATCGCATCCAACCATCAGTCAAGTGAGGTCATGGCATAGCATTTGTGGAGAACTTCATCCACTTCATTTTGCGCAAAGTCATGATTCCTCTCAGTGATTAATAGTTCATGCTCAATCTCTGATGGAACAATGATTGATATTTAGTGTTAAAAATAGTGGATTAGACCTTCCTTCCTGTCCCTGGCAGTGACGATGATGGGAAAGGATGGTGCTCTAACTGGAGTAAAGTATGTCTCCGTGATTAATGCTCCCCCTGATTCTATACAGGGCACTGAGCACTGGGGAGAGGGGTTGAGCTGTCACCCATGGCCCCCCTCCCCAGAAAATTTGTGATAATAAACTTTCCGCAATAAGGTTGGAAGTGGTCAGGAATCTTAAGTCGTGTTTTGGGCTATGTTCACACCAATCATGGAAATAACTAAGGGTGCTAATACCATACAAACGGAATAAATTAAATGACAGCTAAGCTGCTGGCCTTCCTGACAGCACTGAAATGATATTAGTAAAGGTGTGATGCTCTGGAACTCACTCCAATGACCTTTCCAGGTGTGTAAATTCCAAGTCACCTATTGTAATTATATTTGATGGGTGAACAGATATTAGACATGCAGGAATGGAATGCAAATAGAGGCAATGTAAGGGCTCAGTTCTCAATAGATTACAATTTGCAGTAAGAAAGTAAAGCATCCACAATAAGACCAGGTAACATGGATAAATTCCTGGGGAAATCAGGACACGCAGACATGAAAGGAGAATTATTCTTGGTCATTTAGTCAAAACACTAAATCACTATGCCTAGCAGAACATATGAAATACAGAGTTGTCACTAAAGACACAATGACAATTGCATGATCTTATATCACCTATAACCACATACTATGAATGTTTTAGATATTATTAAGATATCTTAAAGAATAGCGCAAAACCAAGTAATGCCACATACCTGAGATATCTGTAATCAATATATATATATATGTATGTATATATATATATATATATTTCCAATAAGACATACAGAATGATTATTTCAAATATGAGAAAGAAGAAAAAAATTGCTTAATTGAGCATTTCCAGGGAATACATTTCTTTTAGTATTTTGTAAAACAGAAGCATTTTATTTTTTTTTATGAAAGAAAGCACTTCGTATAATGTGGTCCACTGGAAGGAATGTCACTTTACTGTGTCTTAGAAAAGTTTGTATTCTTGATGGAATTTTTTTTAATATTCCATCTATGCCTAATTTATATATCATTTCTCTTTGGCTACAGCAAGAAAGAAGATATTTGTGCATGTAAAGAAAACCACAGACAAACTTGTCCAAGCACAATTCATTAAACATGCTGTTTTTAGCAATTACTCAAAAATATGTATGTTTATTTGTATGCTTTTTATTGTAAAAATGTTGAAAAATATGTATGTTCTAAAATATGATTATATAAAGTATTGCTCATTCTTTCTCAAGAACTACAGATATTTTAAAGGATACTTTAAATTTTTGACTTTTAATTCAGTGACTAATAACTATACACTTAGTATCTCTTGAAAATTATTAGAAAAACTGACTTTACACATGCTGAATATATATGTATATTATGCACACATATATCTTATATCCTGTTAAGCTGGAGTTTACAGGAAAAATAAATCTATCAGTGCACTATAAATCTACAAAGATTGGCAAAGTAGTCTCACTTTGAAAAGCAAGCAATGCATGAACTTTGGCATCTAATAAAAAAGAAGTTAAAAAATGAATATTCATTGGGTGTCCTTGTCCTTGATCAGGTCCTTGGATCTGTCTTCATCATAGTTTGCTTGCTCATAAGCTGAGAAAAATTTCAGAAGTTACCTTCATGTGTCACTTTTTGACATCATCAACCTGAAACCACTGACATTGCGAAATTGTTTTTTCAACAGGAATATGACACTCATACGTTGAAGTAATCCAAGGACACTGATGCAGGGGCTGAGTTATTACGTGGAGCCCATGGGTCCCTCAGCTTAGCGCCAGGATGGGCAGGCTCACAAGCTGTTAGTTCTCAGCAGCGGTTCTGGCAGATCCTGGATTGTCCTGCCATTTTATACTTGATTTTGGAACACCATAAGCCTTAGAAAGTGTAGTATGTGCAGAATGAAAAGCACAAGTAAAATGTGCTTTCATTTTTGGAAAACATCCTGCTGAGATCACATAGTTGACTTCTCATAGGTTCTGAAATGTGATCCATGTGTCAGGAACACGTTGATTTCATCAGTTCAGGTTACTTTTTGTATAATTAAAATGTCTGCATGCATGTACATGGAATCAGGTTCAAATCGTTTTCTAATGATTATTTACCTATTCTTGTGTATGAAACCAATTCCTTTGATGCTGTATATATCCTGCTCAGGAAATATTCTTGTTCTCTGGATGGATGCTCAGACATTGCATTTGGCAAGCTGGGTGCCAGTATGCAGTTGCATAGTCTTTGATGTCACTGCCTTGATGGAACCTGATCGGCAGCCATTTCGGCTTGTCTGCTCTCCTCCCCAAGATTGGCTTTGAAAGAGACTTTTCAGAAAGCTCCCTAAACTTTCTCCAGAGAAGCCCTTTGTATCTCCAAACCACCACTGCTTCTCTTCCACTCATTCTCTTCCTTTTCCATTTACTTGCTCTGTGCAATCAACTCAATAGAAATAGTTCTGTATTCCCACAAGTCCTCATGCATTCATTCAGTTTTTAATGTCCATTGGGTTGCTCTACATCTAGAACTCCCTGGCCTCCCTCACGCTGCTTTCTACGCACATTGCAAGACCATGTGTCTGGTTTTCTTGCTCAAACTACCCACTTGGACATATAATGTTATCTTCATTGTAGTTTTTGCCAAGCCATATACTTCAGGTGATCCCTTTTGTTTGCATTATTTTCTATATGTTAGTAGATAAAGCACTGTGATGGGTTTGAGTATAGGAGGCTGACTAACATGTTTCTACACAGATAATTGAAAGTTCTCACTTCGCCATTGACATCATGTTTGGACTCTTCATGTTTACATAAAGGATTTATAACCATTTACTCTAAGGTATGATTTTGCCTAGATGTATACATACCACTCTGAACCTTCAAAATTCTGTCTTTGCTGATATTTGTTCAGGCAGATGGATTTAAATTTCATCACCAGTATGAAAATACACTGAATCATTTAAGATTAAGTTTAAATCTAACTTTATTGTCGAAATTTCTCTAAATCCTTCTAATATTAAGCAGAGCAATGTTTGAAATAGTGTTAGGAGATAGATAGATAGATAGATAGATAGATAGATAGATAGATAGATAGATAGATAGATAGATAGACGGACAGATAGGCCTTTCTATCTATATCTTATTTCCTTTCAGATTTATTGACTATCCTGTGCTGCAGGCCTCTCCTGGACCAGATGTTCACCTTGCTTTAGCTAGCTTTGTGAAGTACACACTATATATGCTTAAAACCAATGAGGAAATATTATGTTCTATATGAACTCCTCCAAGTAAGAGGATAGATCTATTCCTTCATGTCAAAAGCATTAATGGCAAAAGAATGATAAAAATATAGACACTTGCTAAAATATGTAGAAAACCAAATTGTTCTGGCATTTCTGATTTCTGTAAGCATTTTGTCTTTGAATTACTTATTTTTGAGCAGTTGCTATCCATTGCTATGATGTGGCAAGCTGCCTCATCTGCAAGCACTTCATTCGTCTGTACTTAATTGGGACCTAATATCCTCTGAAGGAAATGCTGTCCCCAAGGGACATGCCCCATTCCACCTGCACAAATCACCTCTCCTATCCACACTAGGAAAATGTCACTTCATATCAAAAGCAAAATGTGTCTCCACAGTACTCAAAGCATCCCTACGATGCTGATGTCATACTACCATACTGTTTAGTGGCTCATGCTCATAGATGCGGTACAAGTGTGAGAAGGCATATTCTTGTTTGCCTACCTCGGTGTATTCACAAGATAATGTATTATTGGCATAGGAAAAAACAGTAGTCAATGGAGGTTAGCATCAAGTTGACAGAGCAATTCATTATCTTACCAGGGTTAAAAATAAAGTCAATGTCGGCCCATTTTCAAATCGAGTCATTTGACCCAGAGTGGAAAATTACCAGTAGCTTATTTGCATAGCAACTTGTGGATTATGACAAAGTTTGTGCAATGCAAAGTAGGAATAAAGGAGGGCCAATTAACAAGGGGGAAAATGGACTTCAATAAACAAAAAAATGGATAAAGAAACTATGTACATGCCAGAAAGCACTTACCTAAAAGAGCCTTTCCATCACCAAAGAACAGGAGGTTGTGGAGATAACAAAGAGTATACTTCTAAAATTCAACCACCCTCATAAGGTGCACCTAATAAAATTACACAATAGAAAATCATGTAACATAGGCCACAGCCAGGAAAGAATATTCACTCCACAGTACTCAACCAGTAAGAATCTGGGGGATGGAACTTGTGCACAGGGATACATTTCTACTTGTCCTAACTCATTGGCGTGGGCCTGGAGGACCCTGATCTTGGAAGACCATCTTTAAATCCTCATTTTTGCTGTAATTCTTGTCTCTAAGTCCATACTTTAAACTTGGACTGATAAGTGTGCTTCTCACAATAGAGGCACAATCAAGATGCCCTCCAATTTGTAAACAGACACCATACAGAGCAAAAATGAGTAAGTAGTTTAATGCTACTTACTCCCACTTAGTTTTAAATTTTTTAAATGATATTGTCTGCATTCTTCAACTGAAAAACATATTTACTGGTATTCCTCAATAACCTGTCATAATAAAACAGATTTTTCAATACTCTAATACAATTAGTACTAGAGTTCCCAAATTCTTCTGTGAAGGAAGGACATCATGTTTGTTTCATTACTTCTTAGCAGCTTCCTTGGAAATCTGATGATTTGTATTCTAACCAGTAAGGTGGAAGTGAAGTGATCCAGGAGGAAATTTCTTGAGAACTCTGTGCACTTGACAGTTGGTTCTGCACTGTGCAATTTTCTGGAAAATAAATGACAATGTACTCAGACCACCTGCAGTGGGACATGTTTGTCTTAATAGAATGAAGACACAGTTCGATCATTGTCCTAGCTCTTTAACACCGATGTGAGAGTGTTAATATAGTTTCAGGGCCTAACTCACTGCTTGAGCTAAATGAAATCCTCAATAAACATTTGTCTTAAAACAAACAAAGGAATGAATGAATGAATACATTCTATCTCCAAGTCTATTATTGTCAATAACACAGTTTCTTTAGTTTTGACAAAGCTCTGATGTACTATAAAGTGTTGGAAGAGTTTAGATTACTTCCCAGCATGATCCATTTACTCTGTTACTTCCTAGACACTTTAATTGAGTGGAAAGCCTTCAAATTGTATTCCAATGTGTCCTTTACTAACTTCCTGTTTTCTTAGCCAATCCATACTCCCATTGTTTATGCATTTTAATATAATCCATTTTTTCTCATTCAACTAAGCAAACACAGCTTGGGAATAATGAAGGGAGTTTCTACCTCTATAGATTAACCTAGCTGTCATGCTGTTCATTCTCTAAGTTATAGAGAGAAGCCACATAATACTTCTACTCCGGGTCCAGCATCACAAAAGATGTAAATGTTATGTTAATAGAGCATGAATATTTCTACCACAGAGCCACTGCTCTGATTAATAAATCACAAATAACGTTAGATACAGAGACAAATAAATATAATGATCATTTTTATTTGTGTGCTTATTTTTTTCCAGTATTAAAAATGCTTTATTGTCTATGTAGGAAATATACTTTGAGCATAAACAAATGTATTAACTGAAATATAGTAGCTTCAAGGGAGTATACAAATACTGTAATCCCTCAGAAAGGCAAAGTCAAAGTTTAAGAAAATAAGCACCCAGGAAGTGGGTATTGGAATGGGGTGGACTAAGGTGGGGGAAAAGGGAGAGGGTGGACAAATGAAGAAGATAAGAGGGGGGAAATGCAGTCAAAAATACAAAGTAAGTATATCCTACACAATTAAGAAGAGTGAGGGAAAGGTGGTTGAGGGAGAATGGGTAAGAATGTTGAAAGGAGTTACAGTGATCCGGCTACATTGTATTCATAGACTGTTGTCAAATGGCAAAAAAAAGAACAAAGAAAAGAAATGAAAAATAAAAATAAAAGAGAAAGCATACTTTCTATGGTCCGAACAAATTTTCATGCTGATAAAATACAGCACTTTTTGGTCCTTGTCTGTATTACATTTCTCATTGGTAAAAAATTAGGTGAAAAATTCATTAAGGATTAAAATGAAGGCTCAACTGTAACATTTTGGACTCACATAAACTTGATCACAGTATCATCTTTGTTTTCTTAAATTGCATTATACTCCGACTATTCAGTAATTTTTATGCAGAATCCCAAAGCATGAATCTGTTTATAACATGATGTCTTAATCATTGTCAAGTTCATGAACCAAGAAGCCAAAAAGCTACGATATTAAAACTAATCCTTGCCAATTAAAACTTGCCAGTCATTAGATGTAGGAGAAACAAGGTACAGGTGCTGTGATTTTTATGCTTTGGTATAAATTAAAGGTTGTTTCACCCCACTGAGTTCCCAGTCTGAGGTTTCAAACATGGTAACCAATTAAGTTTGCATGCTCAGTGAATACTGGCACCTAGGAACCTGATAATTTGCATGTACACAAAGCTCAAACTTCTATTCACAAACAATGTCTTTGCACAAATAAATTTGCAATAACCAAACGACCAGAAACAATTTGACAGTCCCTCAAAAGCTCAAGCCTACAACATGTTGTCTGTTTGCCTGTCAATTTGCAGTTGTGAGAACTGTTAACTATTAAATTAAAACAGTGAGAAAGCTTTTTGCCAAAGAACTTCTTTGGGGATCACCCAAAAGATCCAGGAAGAGTAATTGGCATTCTTCGGATAATTCCTGAGCTTTTTTCATTTCCTATCTTTAGAATATATAGGTTTGGGAGCCATTTTTCTGTAACATAGAAGGAGCATCCTTTATTTTGCACAATGCAGATGGAAAATATGTCTTACAAAGAGAAATGGTAACAAGGGGAAAAATAACACTAATCTAGTGTTGTGCTTATTTTGTTTGTTCTGTCCTTTAATCAGTTAAATAAATGTAATGCTGTCTTTACACTCAGTTTTCAATGTTCTTAATTCTTTTTTGAAAAGTTTAAACAATCTTTCTATAGTGTACAAATGTTGTCACAAAGACAAAAGAGTAATAATGTTATATGTTAAGAAGGGTTGTGTCTTTTTACATGATGAATCATGCTAGTTTGTTTGATACTTTAGCTTCTTAAATGTAATAAAGATCTGACATCCTTCTCTAAAATTTAAACACTGCAATTTTCCTTTGGAACCATTAAGCTAAGCCTTAAAATCATCTTTGAAAAAGATGTCTTTTTATTTCTATCGCTATTTATTGTATGGTAAATAAAATGAAGACTCACTAAAGAAATGATACCAGGTGTTAGTGGCTCAGGCCCGTAATTCTAGCTTCTCAAGAGGCTGAGATCTGATGCTCCCCATTCCAAAACAACCTGGGCACGGAAAGTCCTTGAGACTCCTTATCTCCAATTAACCACCATAAAGTCAGACGTGGACCTGTGACTCAAAATGGTAGAGAGCTAGCCTTGAACCAAAAAAAAAAAAAAAAAAGCTCAGGGACAGTGCCCAGAACCTGAGTTCAAGCCCCAAGACCAACAAAAAAGAAAAAACAATGATGACTTCAGTAATGAAAATTAAATTACTCAAGTTTAGATCTAATCACCCTGGAATTAGAAAGAGTACATTTTTTAAATCAGTGAAAAATAACTGAATAGCAACATCAGTCAATGATAATCAATGCATAGTATATATCCGTACATGTACATATATACATGTATATATATATATATATATGTCAGATATAAATAAATAATACAACAATAATGATTAATACAATGATAATAAATACTATATAAAATATAATAATATAATATATGCTGCAGAGATTATATTTGTTATATACATATTATAAATATGTGGCTTTTATGAATAATTCCTTTTTAGTCTATATTTGATAATAACTTTGTTTTGTTAAAAGCTTGCCATTAATCATCAGTCTTGTTCAATATAAGTAGAACACATTTTACAATGAATGAAAAGCAAGAATAATATCAAAGAAAAGGCTTTACTAGACAGTATTAACCAGGTCAGATTTTTGATGTAGATTGATTTTTATCCATTTTGAGACTGAAAAAAATATTACCAGGTAAAATCATGAAGTTTGTTTTTTTTTAAATCCATGATGAGTAGATTGTTATCCTGCATGATATAATTTCATGTGAAAATACTATTCATCAACAACATTTATTTCCTCATAATTAGTTCTCTGAAGTATTTTTCAACAATTAGATTAGAACAGATTATTAGAAACTGCTATTGCTGAGAAATCACAGATTTCCTCATCAGAACACCGAAGCTCACTAAAAGCAGGCTAAGGACTGGCTTTCCTGCCTTCATTTTTCTTCATCTACTTCATATTCAGCCACCATTATGCTTCACTCATGTTTCCTAGATGCTTCTAGTGTCAAAACTTGGGAGTTTAAGTGTGACATAATATAATATAACAATGTCATTCGATACTGAAATCGCAAGTTAGAAAAAATGCCCGATATTGCCAATAGCAGATACAGTGAGAAAGAAAAACAGAGTATGGTGACTGGGGGCTGAGTCAAAATTACACAAAAGCCAAGCATGCAGAAGGCAGAGTTCTGTGACAGTGTTTTCAGTGAGAACACAAATAAGACATTTTCTGAAGCCTTTGCTACTAAATGTGGTAATTCTCAGCAGTGTTTGTTTTCTTATCCCTGGCACTACATTGGAGAGGCCTCTGGACTCCTAGGGGACAGGGAAAACAGCTCAATCCCTGAATGAGAAAGCCACCATCAATTATCAGAGGACTTCGTTGTAAGAAAAAAAATCTTTCTGTAATGCCACTGATATTTTCAGTGTGCTTCCCACAGTAGCTCAAATATGATTAGTATACATATGAAAACAAGGATCATTTGGAGGCCAGCGCCCTTCAGCTTAGGCTTTTAGGCTATTAGTCATGTGACAAAAGGTGACTTGTAAATAGTTTTAACATGTTTTCTCAAATTTCCTGTAATTTCAGTTGAGTTATAGAAGGAAACATGAATTTAAAAAAAAAGTGTGCACTTTAGAAGCTAGCAAAACAAATTTCAAAGTTGTCATTTTTTAAAAATAAAATGTATACCTAGTTATTGGGCTAGATTTCTAGAAATGATTTAGCTGTTAGCAAAGTGTCTTCCCCTCATCACATGTGTAAGGATGTAAAGTCATGTATTTCTGTGCACTGCTCTGTTTTAAATAAAATGATCTGATACTTTCTGTAAAGATGCTGAAGAGGCACAAATAAAGAAGAAAAGAGGGGAAGAGAACACAGTCAAGAATTCAATGTTTATCCTGTAAAATTAAGAAGAGTGTGAGGAGGGATGGGTTGTGAGGGATGGGTGAAAATGTTGAACAGAACATTGTATCTTGATAAAGTCACAAGATGCTTTGGTCAAGATTCATTGTATACATAAACTGCTTTGAAGAATGACAACTTCTTTGTACAACTACTTTATAACAATAAAAAGATTTATCATAAAAATATTAGAGATCATTAGAGACTATATTGAAGATGCTTCTGAGAGAGGTATAATGTTTCCCCACTAGCTATTCTTAGGTCTTTGTACAGTCAAATATTAAGCTGAGTTTATCAGCAAGAGGTGTATCTGTTTTCTTTTGTGCTAAGAGAGGAGAATAATGATGTATTCACTTATAATCAAGTAAAATTAATTTTGATTCAAGAGAAAGGACACACAGCTCTAACACGTAACTGAAAGAATTGTTTTTTTTAGGGGGTGTGAATGTAGCTCAGTGGTCGAGCATATGTGAATCAGGTATGAGATGTTGGCTTTATTCCCTAGCAGAGCACATGAAGAATAGAAAAAGAAATAAGTACTGCCTTCTATTAAGAATATCTTTCATTCAAAGATGATAGGCTATGAAAGGATTGAAAGAGAACAAGGGAAAATAAGTGGTGAAAATCTGTAGGTGTGAGATAGCTATGTGGATGATCCATGAAGATCTTGCTTAAGACATCGCAGCAGGACATGGCTGACGGATAGGGCCCTGCTGCCATATGTTTGAGTGTATGTTATTTTTCTTCTATACCGCATTTCCATTTGGCTGTTCCCAGCCAATTACTGAGCATGGCCCTTTATTCCTTGTTGCTAGAGTCTTCTAAGGGGATAGTGTTGATGAAAGCCTCCTGGCCCTCCAGGTTAAGACATCTCAGGCCTTCCCTGTGCTGTGCTACCTTCTACACCAGTACTGCTTTCTAACCATCTCCTTGGCAGAAGCCAGACCCGTAATTCAGTCTGAAGGATCTTTTCTGGCCTTCTCTGCCTACAGGCTTCACACACATTTCCTTCAGCATACTTCCTGAGGATCTCATTCTGTCTTGCCATCTTCCCCTAGGTGGTCCTGGGTGACACTCTGAATAGAAAGTCGACACTACTCAGGCATTAATATTGTTTCCAGAACAAAATTTTGGAGAAATGATGGCAAAAAATGAAAGTGTTTTCTTTTTTTAATTTATGGTAAAAGAAGTCTGTAGTAAAGACCAAAAGGACAAAATCGGTTTTCGAAGAAATGTAGAGTGAAAATGATTCACAGTATATAAATGTTGCACCATGGAGTGCTCTGACTTCCTTCTTGTTTAATATTGATAATTTTTTTGTGTGTCAGAATCCTGACACAGAATGCTTCCTACAAAGTTTTCATCTTGCAGGAAGTGACAAACATTATTTCCTAGTGTGTAACATACTCTATCATTGATAAAGGTAAGAGCAGGTGAGAATAAAACCAGCAGAAGAGAATACATTTTCAAGAAGCTCAGTGTTTGGAATAAATGACTACTGTCATTGAGTGATATAGAAATAGATGAAATGAAAACATTTGAAAAAGCTGGATATAAAAATGTATAAGATTTGTTAGGCATTGTAATACGAGGCTAAGGTAAGTTTCAGGTTTCTGCATGTAGAGTAAAAATAGATAAACTATCACATTTTCATTTTAAATAAAGTAAGAGACAAATCATAGAAAAATGTAAAGGAATTAAAAAGTTGTACTGGAATTCATAATGCACAAAGTAGTTCCTCTTCCACAAAGTAGTTTGCAGTAGCAGAGAGTCAGTGATAGATTGGTTTAGACTCAGACACACTGCACACAGAAAGATCCAATCAGGATGAGAAAAACAGCAGCACTGTACTTCCCCAATTAGTGTCAATTAAAGCACTTCTGGCTGCATGTCAGCGCTTTTCTCTAAAGTTTAAAAAAAATCTTCCGGGTTAAATTAATGATACCTCCAATGATTGTTCAAGCCATCCTAACGCATTTAAGAATTAAAATTAAAAACAGGGTAATATAAGCCAGGCACCTGTAATCCTAGCCACTCATGAGGCTGAGATATGAGGAATTCATTTTGAAGTCAGCCAAGGCAGGAAAAGACCCCGAGACTCTTGTTTCCAATTAACCACCAGATACCTGGAAGTGGTACTGTGACCCAAGTGGTAGAGGGCCCGCCTTGAGCTGAAGAGCTCAGGGTCTGTGCCCAGACTCTCCTTGTAGATTATTATTGTTAGTTATTAATAGAGGCAATGATTTATCAAACTGTTCAAAGGAATTAAGAATACTTTGTTTCAAAAAATGAATTTCCAAATTGGCAATACTTCCCAACGCTATCTACAAATTCAATGAGATAAATATCAATATTCCAACCTCATTCTTCAAGTAAATAAAAGAGGCAATCCAAAAATTCATATGGAACAATAAAAGACTCCAAATAACAAAAACGATCCTCAACAGAAAGAACAGTGCTGGAGGAATATCAATACCAAATTTCAAACTCTACTACAAAGCCATAGTAATCAAAATAGCTTGGTACTAGCAAAAGAACAGACCTCAGGACCAATGGAATAGAATTGAAAACCTAGAAATGAACCTACAGACCTATAGCCATCTAATCTTCGATAACAGAGCTAAAAAATAGAATGGAAGAAAGACAGCCTCTTCAGTAAATGGTGCTGGAAAAATTGGTTAACTACTTGTAGAAAACTAAAGCTAGATCCTTATATATCACCCTTTACCAGAATCATCTCCAAATGGATCAAAGCAGACACTCTGAAAACATTACAGGAGGGAATAGGAGAAACCCTATGTCTCCTTGGCCCAGGACTAAATTTTCTTAATAGAGACCCAGAAACACAAGAAATCAAAGAAAGGTTGATAAATGGGATTGCATGAAGTCGCAGAGCTTCTGCATGGCAAAGGACATAGCTAGCAAGACCAATAGAAAGCCCACAGATTGGGAGAAGATCTTCACTAGCCATACAACAGACAAGGGTCTCATATCTAAAATATACATGGAGCTCAAAAGACTAAATCCCCCAACAACAACTGCCCAATAAATAAGTGGGCTAAAGACTTAAAGAGAAACATCTCTGAAGAGGAATAAAAGGATGGCCAATAGACACATGAAGAAATGCTTAACCTCCCTAGCCATAAAAGAAATGCAAATCAAAACAACACTGAGATACCACCTCACCCCAGTTAGAATGGCTATAATCAAGAACTCTAATAACAACAGATGCTGGAGGGGATGTGGGAGGGAACCTTACTGCATTGTTGGTGGGAGTATAATCTTGGTCAACCACTTGGGAAAGCAGTATGGAGGTTCCTCAAAAGACTCCACATAGAGCTCCCCTATGACCCAGAAATGCCACTTTTGGGTATTTACCCAAATGTTCACAAATAAGACCATACTAAAGCGACCAGCACAACTATGTTTATAGCAGCATTATTTACCATAGCTAAGATATGTAACCAACCCAGATGCCCCTCAGAAGATGAATGGATCAAGAAAATGTGGTATATATACACAATGGAATTCTATGCCTCCATCAGAAAGAATGACATTGCCCCATTTGTTAGGAAATGGAAAGACCTGGAAAAAATTATATTAAGTGAAATAAGCCAGGCCCAAAGAAACAAAGGTCCCATGCTTTCCCTTATTTGCAGTATCTAGTATATGTCTGAGTCAAGCAGAAAAGGTCAGATAAGTTGATGTTAGGAAAATGAACCCTAAGATATGTATTCAAATGTTTTTTTTTCTTTCATGCATTTGTTTCTAACACATTTATAAGATGATTTCTTTGTTGCTCTGTATGTCCCTCCCCCATGGTATAACCCTGCTTTCACCGTATTTGATGTCGGTATAATTTGTGGAGGGGAAGGGAAAAAACAAATCATTTAAATAGAGATACAGGTGGACCCATTGCAACAATGAGATGTACAAGACGTTATGTTGAAAACGAACTTTACAACTTTGGTGGGGGGGGGGCGAGAATTGGATGGGGGTCTGGTGGAGGATGGGAAAGGATGGGAAGGGGAAACAAAAGAGGAGGCTACAATGCTTGTGTATTCCAACGTAACAATAAAGATAAAATAAAATAAACAATTAATAAATACGTTTCCAGCCTGAATGGACAATTTTGAGCCATACCATAACTCACTGGGAAATACAAAGACGGCAGTAAGTAGAAGACTTCAGGCAGTAAGTTCACTATACAAGGTCTATGGCTCCTAGGTAAGGTCCATGTAAAGATGGTAATGAGAACAAAAACACTTTCTACCATTTATTGAGTACTTGTTTTGTGCCAGGAGACAAAAAGTCATTGTATGAGTTTGCATTTCAGAACCATAATTCTAAGCCTAGTTTATCGGACATATCAGATGCTTAACTGATTATTGTATTAGATTTCCCATTTCTTTTGTGTGTGCTGGTCTTTGGGCCTGAACTCATGAACTGAACATTGTCCATCAGCTCTTTTCTTCAAGGCTAGTCTTTTGCCATTTGAGCCATAGCTCAACTTGTGTTTTTTTGTTTTGTTTTCTTTTTTTTGAGGTGGTGAATTAGAAGGCTCTTAAGCTTTCTTGCTCTGGCTAGCATTGAACCATGTTCCTCACATTCAGTTTAATATTGCCCGTTAACTTTAAACATTATTGATTACATTTTATCCTTAAAATAGAAAAAAATAATTAATTAGAAGTTAAAAATAATTTATTGGGTCCAATTTATCGAAAAGATGTACTCTGCAATTTTGGTAATCATATAGTCAATCAACCATAATAATAAAATTGATTAATATAAAGAAATGTGATGAAAGCATCCTTATTTTTTGTTTCTTTCATAAGACAAATATTTTTGTAATACAGTGAAAATAGCAAAGTAAGTAAGCCTTTTTTAGTAACCAAAGGAAAAACACAAAAGATGAGCTAATTTGAAACCAAATAACTATTTTAGTTTCAGGATCAATAGAAAACCGAGTGATCTTACAGTCGAAATGGAGACTCAGGGAAACTAATTGTAAGAGGCTCCAAAGGAAAATGCCAGGTAATGTTGATTATAGCAGAATCACAGTTGCCAGATTTAGGAGACCTTCAGTTCCAGTGAATGGAAACAGCAGCTTCAGGAAAGAAATACAATTGCATTCTTGTCATTTTAGTTTTAAAAAAGGAACAAAAAGTACACGTGCTCTGGTATGTAGAGCAGTTCGGACCAAGGACATGTGAAATTGAGTTTTAAAATAGAATTCACAGTCAATCACAGCACTGAAGAAAGAGAGGCAGAGGGGCACAGAAATGGAGGGACAAAGGGGGAACAGAAACAGCAGTAGTACTCACTAGACACTATGTTGAATATGAACTATACAACTTGTAGGTGGGAATGGGCGGGAAAGACTGGAAGACAGCAAGGGAAGGAGGGATATTCCCCCCAAAACTGTACTAATTACTTGACTTATGAAATGGCAAATTTCCTGTACATCATCTTAATAATAAAAGTAAATAAAAGGAAAGAAAGAAGCATAGAGTCCAACCTGGAGGAAGCTAACTGAGAGACCGTAAATGGAAAGATCCATTAAATAAGGATAATGTATTGTGAATCTATGGAAACCAAAGAAGAGATGATTTAGAAGGAAGTGGTCAGTGACATTTACTGTTTCAGGGAATTGTGCAAAATGAAGATATGGAAAAAATAGTCATTAGTTCATGTAATGGCCTTTGTCAGTTCAGTCATTTCTATTCTTTGGAAAGATTATTTTTTAATACCACTATACACTGAAAATGTGTCCCTTGCTCTTTTTAAGATCGATATTCCCACAGACTTGAGCAAACATTTCTACATTCTTCTTCTAGTAGCTTTCAGCAAAATGTATATGCTTTAAACAAAGCAAAGTCCCAGATTCAACTCTTCCTCTCAGGTGTGGAGAGCACTTTTCCTTTCGTTTTTCCTATAGGAAGAGTTGCCATTTCTCACTGATTCTGTTTATCCATGCCACATTTCATCTTTCCAACACTGAGGTCTCCGCATTGAAAAGGCATTCTGCTTTCATGAAGGTCTTACTCTTTTCCTTCCTGTGTCATTTGTTCTCATATCACCATAATATAACATCAGGGTACCTGAAGGCCCCAAGAACTGAGAGAGATTCAAAGGCAAAAAAATGGTCTTAGCTTTGAGGAACTGTGGTCTTACCTGAAAGAGTGAACGAGTACAATAAAAGCATATTCCCTCTCAAATTACAACTGCATTAGTCTTAAGAAAACATGCCCAGTTATTCTTACTTCTATAGTCCCTGCTTGTAGCTTTAAAAAATATATACTAGCCAGGACAAAAGTACATTAGCTATAATACTGGTGTTTGTCTGATTTTTTTTGTAACTTTAATCTTTTGGCAGTTTTTAACATGAATTTAAGATGAATGTGATTTGCATTTCCATATTTAAATTTTGTAATAGTTTACAGAGTTATAGTTTACAAGTGAAACAAAACATACTACAGGATGGTTCCTTTCCAAAAGCTTATGATCATTCAATACCATTGTTAAAATTGATGGTGAATTGACAAATCAATTTATTTTACATGCTATACACATATAACTTCATCATCTAACATAGGCATAACTAATTTTAACTTTTTTAAATATATATTATATTGTAAAGATACTGTATAGAGGGGTTACAGTTACATGAGTAAGGTAATAAGTACATTTACTATCGAGCATTGTTACCTCCTCCTTTGGTTTTCCCCTACCATCCCTTCCCTCCCTCCTCCTCAAAACCTCCCTGCCCTCCTCACTGGAGGTTGTAAAGTTCATTTTCAACATAGTGTCTTGTACAACTCATTGTTACAATGGATCAACCTGTATCCTTATTTCAGCATTATTTCCCTTCCCTTCCCCTCCCCAAATTAGAAAATTGTATATACAAGATGCATGGCACCAGAATGAAATTCAATGAAAACCATGGGGGAAGAACATACAAAAGAAACATAAAAATCACATAGTACATTAAAAACATTTTAACTTAGATTAAATTAAACTTATAAAACTAAACTTGTCAACAATGTTACTGAAACAGAAGCTGAGGTTAACTGAGTAAAATTTCTCAACAACCCACCACATTGGAAAGTGATCAAAATTTTATTGGAATCCTGAAGAGAACTTAATAAATGTATATAGCCTTAATGATTGAAGACAAATACTACATTGCAAGACAGGGTACACATTTTCTACTTTGCAAATGCATTTATTAGTGTCATTTGGTATACGTTACAACTATAATAAATATTTAAAATTTTAGTCCTTTGTGATTCATACAATTTGCCCTCATTTTTTTCCTTGCTTGGAAAAACAGAACTGATTTTTATTTCCAGTTCCAAGACTTTTCTCTACACTGACTTTTCAGTGTAAAGTTTTCGTTTGTTCGTCTTTCCTTTTTCCTTTTACTCTTTACTTGCTCAGTCAGTTCTTGATTTTTTCCTTATTTTATGTAATAGTATTTTATCATGAACTATAAGGTGATCATTTTCATGGAACTCTGCAGGTGCTCAAGTGGCTTAAAAATAGTCAAGATAAAAAACTAACATGTTGGAGGCATGGCTCAGAGTACTAACCAATGAGCAAATGTAAGCAGTTCAAGACCTGGCCTCAGATGTAAGGAAATAGAAAGAAGAAACAATAAGAAAAAAATCAAATACACAAATTTCTGTTTTATGTGTAATTGAAAACTCCGTGATAGTGTTAAACTGACAAAAATACAAACATCCCCCTTTCTCCTACAAGATTAAAAACCCATGTAGTAAAATATTAAAAATTCTGTTTCGCCTCCATCTTAATTCACATTTTATACACATTGTCCTGAACATTACATGGGAACTGAATGTCACAGAGTACATTTTGGCTTCTATTTCAGGTCTTTTTGTTGTTGTTGTTACTGCCAACTTTTATTTATCAAGTCCTGTTGCTTGTATCTTTTCCTAGTAAATTCCTCAACCTCTCTGGGGTAGCATAACTGATTTCTTTTCATCCTTCTGGCCAGGTATCCACCTGACCAGCACAAGGAACTCCTTATGCTGGGAATCCACAGCAGCAACGCCCTTCTACTTAGCTAGCACAGGTGCACCACACACTCCCAAGCACTCTTACAAAATTAAAAGAGATTAATGGCAGTAGGCTATAACATCCCTCAAAGAAACCCTTTTCTTTAAATAAAAAAGATATCATTGATTCCATCAAATTTGGAAATTGCAAGCGATTCTCTTCAGTTCTTATGTTTCAATTCTTTAGCCACAAGGTCATGCTGACTGTAGAGAAGTCAGTGTGTGAATGTAGAACATGACCCCGGGGATACAGACATTGAATCTGGAGACCAAATCAAGCTCTCACTACAAGGAACACTCGGAAATACCAGCACATTTTTAAAACTCAATTTGGCTGAGAAAATGTTATATGTGCCCACTTGTACACAAGATTTAGTCTCTTCTTTCCAGTCATAAGTATTATTCATGAAAGGTGGGTCAGTACAAATTCATGTTATATTTGGAAAAGAATACATGAGCATTTTTAAAATCTATACGGGACATAGTGGCCTTTGAAAAACATTTTAAGAAATTGGAAATGTGATGGCTCATGCTTGTTATATTGGTTCTCTGGGAGGCATACATAAAGAGGACTGTGGTTCAAGAACATTCTGGAAGGAAAGGAAATCTCAATGAAGCCACCATTTAAACAAATAATCCAGGTATGATCCTATCCTTCTGTAATTCCAGCTCCCTGAGAGATAGGGGTTTAAAGAACACAGTCTGGTGCTGACCCCAGACAGATATATGTAAGACCTATTTAATAAAGAACCTAAAGCAAAAGAAAAAAAGGCTGTTATGATAACTTAAGTGTTAAGAGTGATTGCTAGCAAATGTGAGGCCCCAAGTTCAAGCTTCAGTACCACCAAATAAATTAGATCGAAATTGTATGTTACTCTTAGGTTGAAGTAGAATTAAATTAGAATATGCTATTAATATTGTCATTCTTTTTGTAAATTAGTTAAGCTGTTAAATTTTACAGATTTCTATTTTGGAAATATTGTGTGATGAGAGTCAATGTTCTAGTATTAAAACCCTGGCTTACCCTGAGGCTTTGGCATTTATTTCTGTGAATCTTCCTCTTCCTTCACATGTACAAGGGAGCTGAGCCTGGAGACGTGTTGAACCAGTGGCAGAAGCACCAGGTATAAAAGCATATTATCCCCAATGATTACCACAACAGTCTCTAGAAAAGAGGAAACCTTTGCAGGTAAACATTCAAATAGTCACGGAAGCCTATTATATATAGTGTTACTTCCTTGCAGCCAATACATACCTGTTTGATAGTGAACAAATACAACACAGTTTGAAATGAGAACATGAAGATGAGGTCCAGGATCGTGCTGCAGTCCCGAATTGTCTTTAGCTTAGAATGACTCTCAGTTCCATGTGTGCTTTCTGCACTCATTTAGTGAGAGCTCTACTAATTGAGGCTTTCTTCAGCTCTTCATCCATGTTTGTACAGTAGTGGGTGTTGGCCCTAGTCTAGTTAGTCCCCAGGGGGACAAACCTATGCCTAACTCAGACCATAATACTCAAGCATTTTGATGTTGCTAGGAGGTGAGGTCCATGCCTGAGGATTTGTGCTGTGCAGATGTAGAGTTTGAGAATGAGCTCACCATTGATTCTCAGTTAGACATTTCCATGTTGGATACTAAGACCTAAAAAAATATCAGTGTTAAAATAGATGAATAATTTATAGAAAAAATATGATTTATTATCCAGATGGAGAATTAAATCTCAAATAAGTTTTATACATTACATACTCTCTACTTTTGCAGAGACCAGGAAAAAGAGTTCCCATATAAGCTTGGTTATTATTGTAAATGGTAACAATTGTATAAAATTGCTTTTACCTCTGCTTACATTAATACAACTCTCTGCATTCTAGTCTGCCGATGTTACCATATTAATGACAGAAAAAATAAGCTTCTCTAATTCTCCTGTCTGCCTTCTAAATTCTGGGTGTTTCTTGTGTGGTAAATGGGAGAGAAAAATACTAACCTGAAGCTTGCCAAAAAATAATTTTTATTGTAGAATAGCTCCTAGGGTTTATAATGGCAGAAATAAGATGAAAAACTAACAATATTCAGTTTTCAGAATACAGTATTGATGTGTCACTTGTATTAGTAGGAATGTTAAAAAAAAACCAGTCACTTTATCTATTGGTATGTGCTCTAATATGGATATGTTATCAATTAGGAAGTGTATGTGTTCTCATTTTAATATAAAAACTGAGTAATATGGAATAACTGTGATAACATTAACATTATTAATTGATTAGGACAAGAATGTAGCCAGAGTTTATTATTTAGAAAATTGTTAATAGCAATTATAAAGAGCTGGGGAATTTCCTTATCTGCACAGCAAGGTAAGTATCAAACATAAGTGATCCAGTGGCATGATAACAGCATATGTCCTAGTGTTCTTTCTGAGTGTTATGAAAAGGTTACTGAACTGAGAAGATGACAAATAAAAATTCCAAATTACTAAGTTTAAAGTAAAAATAGTTTACAGGAGGCTTTGTAGTATTTTATCCATATTATTAAAATGAAAAGAGATATGTAGAAATACCAGGTATTCTAATAAGGACACAAGCTCCACCAGTGAGCAGAGAGATTATGCAGCACTTACACCTGGGTTAGATTAAAGAACAGGACAATGGAAGCAGATTCAGAAAAACAAAGTGCAAGAAATGGCATGGTGTAAGAAAGGACATATCACTAGTTTAATGATACAGAAACATCCATACCAGGACACATGAGGGCAGAAGCCAGAGAAAAAGGTTCCTGCTTGTCTCATTAATCATGTGGACAGTTTTGACGTAGTAACAGCACATCTGACATTGAATGTGTTTCCCTTCTGAAATTGGTCACTTATGTAGATTTTTTTAAAATAAATAATTGCCTTTTTTATTATTACGTAGGTGTACTAGGTATATACACATTTCCTAAGTCAGATTGTGGGTACAATGCTTCTTAACCATGCCATCCTTCTCTTCATTCTTCTTCATTTCCCCCCTCCAACTCCTACCCATATGTAAAACAAATAATTTTTATAATTGAATTGCAGCCTTATACCAGAAATCATATGCCTGCTCAGATAAATTGATTAAAATTTTCATGCATATATTCAGAGAATTAGGACAGTCTCCCTTACAAGCCTGTCATTTGAGACTGCAAAGAAAAATATATGGGCTATTTGGGACAAATTGAAATGTAAAATATATGTCTTCAATGTTGAAAAGTTCTCAGCCAGCAAATGAAGTAACAGTGTGTTTGGTTTTAATTGGTAGAATTTGAAACAAGGCAAGATGCATTAAAAGAGAGGAGTGAAATACCCTCACTCTGATGATCCTACTTTTGGTGAGTTTTAACTGCAACCATGCGTTAATGGCTGCTGGTTTCAAGCTGGTTTATACAGACCAGAAGTTTGCAAACAGAACATATTAAACAGATGTCTTCCAGGTGTAAGGTTTATAGAAGAAAAGATTATTTCCACTCTTGTTTTACTTGAAATTGAACATCTCCCTGGGAAGATAAATCTTCACTAAATTGAACCAAGACATTTTCATGGCTTTGGTTTCCTCCAATGCTGTCTGGGGTAAGTACATGAAATATTCTGTTTCATTCACCTCTGGAAAGCTGAGAATTTCTGTCAAAAATCAATAAGTTAGAAATACCAGGCTTGAAATTAACCTTCAATTACATAAAATGTGGTGACCCAGAGCACATTCAATATAGCAAATAGATGGGCATTTTATATGTCAACACTGTAATCTATACACCACCAATCTGCACTTATTTATCCAATATTATAGAATATGCTGAGAGGAGGAAGCCACAACACAGGCCGACCATCTGGGAACTACATTTTCTCAGATTTCATTGAAACACAAGTCACAGTCACATAATTCCCCACAATGCTGTCTATTAACCAACTGTAACTTTGATCATTTCCTGTCAAAAATAATGTGATTCTTTTCTTTTGATGATGTCAGTATAGCATGGAATGAGATACAGCTTTTTGTTCCTCGTTTATTTAACTCCATTATACTACATGCAGACTATTTTTCTAAAATTTAGGGAAAAAAATAGGATGTCTGCTTGTATATTAGCACAGATTTGTTTTTGGCAGCTCAGTGAGACATAAAAAGCTCAAACTTCTACCTAATCTCCCCAGGATAAATGCTTAAGAGTCAACTATCCAAAGGCAGTTAGCAGTAGACACTGACTGAATATACTTGGTTGACAAGAACTCAACTCTCCTGCTGCTTCACCTTGCTAACCTGGTCTGTTTGTGCCCTCGATTACTATTGTCAAAGCGACTCATTGTCTCCATGTTTCCAGACATTTCTATCCAGTCATCTTGGAAAATTGTAGTTGGGTTAATAAGGTCTTTTTCATGCTCTCACACTAAACACTGAAGAAGCTTACATTTTCTTACAACTACATAGAAATCAATTTCCTTCCTTTCCCATGGAATCGTTATTTTATTCACCAGAATTTTTTTTATCCCTTTGTATTTTGCTCATGTCACTCACAGCTCTCTCTACAAGACTGACTTTTTGTAGATTACAGGGGTCAGGTCTCTTTAACTCACTTTGTACAACATCTAACAGTGATCCAGGCAGATATCTATCTCATAAATGTGTGATGCTGAGGGCAGCAACTGTGAGCAGAGGCTGGAACTATTAATAATTCAGGGAAAGAGACAAATCTGGGAAGCCTAGCAGTCAATGGGAAAATAATTCATATATATTTTATGGATCCCAAGTGAAGGAATCATTAGCATACTAAGCTTATGAAAGTCAGGGCCTGTAAGCATAACAAGGTAATAACATAACAGCACAAATACAGATTTCCTGAGGTTAATTTTATAAGTAGTAAAAGGAAGTCTTCCTTCCTTGTCCTTCCTATCAGTGTGTTTGACCGGTTAAAGCCACAAAGACTTGAAGCAATGACAAAATTATCTTTCTTATAAATTCATCACCCAAAATGTGAAATTGTCTGTTAAGTTTCTAAGAGTTTTCACAAATGTTTTCCCCTAAACTTGGAAGAATGTATCATTACTGCTATGGTTGTCTTTGGAAAGCATATTTAGAAATTTAATTATTTGGTCAATTTAAGGATTGGAAAAGATCTTTCTTTTCTTTTCCTATCATTGCCTCCTTCCATCCATTGATCCCTTCTTCCCTTTTTTCCTTACTCCCTCCCTCTCTCTCTCTCCTTCTTTCCTCTCCCCCTTTTCTGTCTTTCCTTTCTTCCTCCCTCATTTTCTTCTTGCCTGTGACTCATGTTTTTGTGTATTAGCTGATGGTAGGGCTTGAACTGCGCATCTGAACACTATCCCTGAGCTTATATACTCAAGGATAGCAAGTCTACCACTTTGAATCACAGCTCTATGTCTGATTTTCTGGTGATTAATTGGAGATAAGAGTCTCATCGCACTTTCCTTACCAGGCTGGCTTTGAACCAACCATGATCCTCAGATCTCAGCCTCCTGTTGAGCTAGGATGACAGGCGTGAGCCACCAGCACCTGGCATGCTATTGCCTATGACTTTTTTATGTTATGAACTTATTTAGAATATTATAATTCTCAAACTTGATTTTAAAGGCCTTCATTCAGCAATTGATGCAAAATTTCTACAAGAGGAGCCAAAGATCATCAGCAGAAAACAGTAAGCTTGTTTGTTTGTTTGTTTGTTTGTTTGTTTGTTTTTCCTGCACATGAGTATGAGTGAAGGTACTTGTGTGGTTCTACTCCACATAAGGAGCCGATCATTCAAAAGTGGTAGCTGCAGGCTCTGTTCTGGGCTCCAGTGTACTGCATGTGTCTTCATTCCAGGATCCAGGGTGAAATGGTAGCAGATTTTAAAGAAAAGCTCTTCTATTTATTTGCCACAATTCATGAATTGATTCAAAACTCATGGAGAGATACAGAAATTATACAAATAAATACTTCCATTTACAAGTATAGGGAAAGCAGTAACCCAATGAGAGCTATGAGCTAATTAGTAAAACAAGCTGAAATGAGGTCTAGGCTAGAGGCTCAGCTCTGTGGTGGATCCATTGTCTCCTGGGAGGAGCAGTGTTTCACGCTGTCTCTCACAGGTGGAAGCAGAAAATGTAGACAGGCATGCAGAACAAATACGCTGGGGACTGGGCGGGATGTGGGTGAGTAATGGAAGACTGAGTTTGATAATACATGTGTGAGAATGGCACCCCTGATCCTAGTAATGTGACTGTTAGTACATACTAATTAAACCTAAAAGGCAAAGGACTATCAATTATAAGTTCGATGAGGCTGAATGAGATATTTCATTCTCAGATCTAAAGAATAACATTGCTAGCACTGACAAGTGGTGTTTTCCATTTGTCTTAAACTATTTAAAATATGAGGATGAAAGCCAAACCATAAGTATCTGGGCTCTGGGGACATTTCCAAAGATCCCATTTAAAAGAATTGTGAGGATTTCTTGAAAGAAAATGGTCTCCATAGTTCTGTTGAAGATATCTACAAACTGTAATGTCAATTCAATTAGTTGATTTTTTTACATCCTTGTAAGATTCCTCTATGTACAGAAGGCTACTAGTACAAAATTTACTTTCAAGGTTAGTATGATGTATAAAATTTCTTGACCTGTACATGAGAAAATTTGCTCTGAATATTTGTAGAGATGAGTTATATTGCTAAAGACTTACTCTTTCAATTAACCAGTATGTGAGAGTAGCATTCTTAGTAGAGATGCAAATTGTGACTGTGTGCTATTTTCCTGTGTCTCTGTGATCTCACTGTCAGGGAACTGCCATACTTGAAAAAAAATAACTTAAATAAACTTGGAAATATTTGTTGACACATATAATCATAGCTGACCAGAAGGTCAAGATGTAGAAGATCTAAGTTCAAAGTCAGCCTGGGTCAAAAACTCTAAGAGATTCCATCTCCAATTAGCCAGCAAAATGCAGGACTGGAATTGTGACTCAAGTAATAGGTTATCAGCAGTGGGCAACAAAATTAAATGAGAGTGAAAGACCCTGAGTTAAAGCCCTGGTAGTCACACAAGAATGAATGAAAAAAGTGTGGAAGGAAGGAAGGGAGGAAGGAAGGAAGGAAGAAGGAAAGGAAGGAGAGAAAAAAGGAGGAAAGTAAAAAAGAAACAGATAAAAAGGTTCTTAGAATAAGTACTAACTCAAATAATGTATAAAGGGTGTAAGAAGGACAGATTTCAGATATCAAAGTCATAAACCAAAGCTACTAGACCAAAAAATCTTCAGATGATCCAATCAGAAATCAAGGACTAGCCGGGCACAGGTGGCTCATGACTGTCATCCTAGCTACCCAGGAAGCTCAGATCTGAGGATTGCGGTTCAAAGCCAGCCCAGGCAGGAAAGTCTGTGAGACTCTTATCTCCAATAAACCATAGAAACCGGAAGTGGTGCTGTGGCTCAAGCAGCAGAGAGCAGGCCTTGAGCTGACAAACACAGTGCCCAAGCCCAGAGTTGAAGTCCCACTACCGACCCCCTCCCCCCCAAAAAAAAGAAATCAAGGACTAAAGGCTGAGTACATAGAGCTACACTTCATTAAGATACATAGTCTAGCTGATAAACCCAATGCTTTAGAAAAATGTTTTGCACATTCCCAGGATTGCCCTCAGCTCAGAATATTTTCTTTAAAATAGTGAGTGCTTACACCTCTGAGAGCAATGGACAAAAACCCTGGACTTGACAAAAAATTGAAACCAGAACACTTCATATTCAGAAAATTCATGATGATATTCCATCATGAATTCCACGTGCCAACATTTTTATGAGTTTGTTTTGCATCACTAAGGTGATGAGCCTAAATCAACAGGGAAGACACACAGTTGAGATCTACCCGCAACTTAACTCTGAGCTGACATTTGTGTATGTGAAATCCAAGTGATAATAAAGAGCTTCCAGAATGCTCCTGGTCCTACAGGAGAACCAGAAGTACTGTGGGCAGGCCTGCTGCAGATGGATATCAGAACTCTTAAAAAAGAACAACAGCTGTGGATTCCCAGTGTTATGTAGGAGTATCAGGTCTAGGAAGGAGAGGAGGGTAAACAATTAGAAGCAAATTCTATATTAATATAATAGAGTTAAGATCTGGCAAGTCTGGACATGCTATGGGAAAGTTTCAGATTAGAATGTTCCATTGAAGGTAATACATGAAGGGAAAGAGCTCTTCACTGGTGCCCATTTCCATGGGCGGAGGGAGATCACTGCGCACGAGAGTCTTAGATGTTCACAAGTAGATAGATACGTTTGATTTACCTGTAAATGGCATGAGATAATCAACTCCACTATGGGGATGCTACAAAGTTTTGCCAAATGCAGAGAATTCAGGTAGAACAGGAGCCAAGGAACTGTGAGAAGGGGTAGAGAGAGACATTGAACTGAAAGTCGATGTTACACTAAACTGTTGCCTGGAATGAGGGGCTTCTGGGTTATAAACAAGTTTCCATTCAATAACAAGTGAAGAGGTATTTTAAATTCTCCACCCAGAGCCACAGAATGAATCAACCTGCTTTTGTTTATGTGGGATTCTTATTTACAGGCTCATTTCACCTACCACCTTTACAGGCATGGTACAAATATCTACAATATGCAAAAGAGAAAGACATCATTTCCACTGCAAAGGATTTAGTTTGGGTAATTACAGAAGGAATGAAAAGATCCGTTTGTAACTAAGAAAAACCCATATTACATAGAACCCCCAAACATTAATAGATGAGACAAAAGTGGATCAAAAAGAGGCTCCAGGTTGCATGCTAATGGTTAGAGGCTCTCGAAGTAGCTCTATGAAGTGTCAATGTTCACGTAAGTTCAGTGAACCCAAGTTTGGGGAATATGTATAATGTTCTTCTGTCTCATTTTCCTTGTAATAGTGAACAAAAAATACATTTGAAATAAAATTGCCCGTCACTATAAAACTGTGATGCGGCTTTAACAATTAACTGCATTTATTCACAAAGGACAGCATGGCAGAGCCCTAAGAAACAGCAAGCATTTTCTAACTGCTTTGATTGAATATTGTTAAATGATATCCCCCGAGCCAGCCATGCATCCCAAGTATAACAAGATCTAAATATTATTTTTAAATAGGAATTTACTGAGACCTATCTGTCAAATATTTTCCTATGAGTCAACCACCAGAGTGTTTATCTGTCAATCTTGAATTGCATCTTAAACTCTCAGGACACGCCTCTGAGCTAGCAGGACATCTGGCTATGAAATTTCCTCTCATTGCTGCTTGGAGCATTTCAATTATTCCATCTTGCTAACCCACTGTCTCCTTTCTATCTTATTGTTCCATGGCAATCAGCCAGGGACCTTATTGTGTCCAAATAAAACACAATGTTGCTTTTGCATGCTTTCCCAGCACACAAGACTGCAGTTTTAACACAGTTATGACACATTAGTTACACATTCCCTTTCATGGATTCCAGAATGAGTACTCAGACAGCATTACACTTTGTTCTCAGATTGGAAAGCCAGGTTTATAGGCTACATGATGAACAGACAGAGGCTATGGGTAGGGTGTCTGTTTGAGGCTCACCATGAATACAAACACATCCATCTCCTCACAGAGTGCTGGCACTGCCTTGAATGATTGATCGCTAGTGATCTTCACATTTTACACTCTTGTTTTACGAGTGGTCCTCAAAGCTCCTCATTCTTTACTATGCTTGACTGCTCTGCATTGTTCCAGTGTTTCCATGCTGTTCCTGCAGCTCTCCACTTGAAGCTGTGCCTTGTGGTCCATTGTTTGAGGGCATTTCTTGAGGCCCTCGGTGGTCCCCACCTCCTCAGGAGCAGACAGAACAGCTGCGCCATCGCTTACTGTCAGCTGTTCTCCTCACGCTTCTTGCCCTGCAAACTAATGTTATGACAAGCATCGTGGCAGTGGTGGCGGTTGGCTGGACGCCAGGGCCATATTGTCTTGTCACTAGTTGTTAAGTATGGCTTAAGGAAGACACAGAATGCACTTTTCAGCAAATGGCATTTGTACCAGGTCCAAAGTCTGAGGTTGTGTAGGGCTGGGTGGGCACGGTTGCTGCTTCCCTGTCTTCTTCTTTAAGTTAGAATTTAGACGTACCCTGGTTCAGAGTGACTTTTCCATCTTCCCAAAGGACCTGGGTGCCTGCTTGAGTCATTCACTGTGCTCAGGGAGCCTGGCAGATCATGTGACCACCGCTGGGCTGCAGCTGCTCCTCCGCATGGCTCACTGATGGAAATGCAAGACAGTCGTAAACATCTGCACAGGAAAATGGAGGAAGCAGTCAGGCAACATCTGGACTAAACCATGGTGATGCTAGACAAAAACAGAAACAAACAATCAAACAAACACAAAGATAACCCAACAGTGTTGTGATGCAAAATCAGCTAGAAGAAACCTCTGAAAGCATGAGTGAACTTCAGCAAGATGTGGTGCTGAATGCCAGAAGGAAGGTGAAGAATTGTTTATTATCAGGACAAACCATCAATACTCTAATCATTGTAGGTGAATAATTGTTCCTCTCTCTCTCTCTCTCTCTCTCTCTCTCTCTCTCTCTCTCTCTCTCTCTCTCTCTCTCTCTCTCTCTCTCTCTCTCTCTCTCTCTCTCTCTCTCTCTCTCTCTCTCTCTCTCTCTCTCTCTCTTCTCTCTCTCTCTCTCTCTCTCTCTCACACACACACACACAGGTTTTGAGACCCTGTTTATTACATAGAGGTCTTCATTTTAAGACTCAAATTAGCTCCTTAGATTTTTTTCAAGTTCTAGCATTGGTCAAAGAGTGTCAACAAGCAAATGTTAGCTAATGAACTCCTTTCTGTTATCTGCTAAGAAAAACAAAAATGAAAATCCTTTGTGGTAAAGAGTCAATAGAAAAGCTTCACAGTGTTTGTTGAGAAAATAGTACAGGGAACCGGGAAATGGTAAGGGTTAACAGCATAGCGGATAAATACAGTTATGACGAGCATTGGGTGTCTGGCTCCATCTTCGCGAGCAGTTTTGTCATCTATTTGTCAGAATTTCTCCGGTCTTCAGCACACAACATTCTTAGCCCAATTACAGCTCTCTCGTTCATTCTGTCTCTACCTCTGCATGGATTCATCAGTGTGAAAGTATGTGTATTTTTTCAATCTTTTTTACTGGATAAAGATGGACCACAGACCCTGGCCAGTCCCAAACTGATCAAGATGTCTTGTGACACAGGCAGCGTGGGGTCATGAATCTGTGATGCTGGAAATGAGGATATTAGTATAGGGACATGTTGGAGGAATGTCTGGATGCATATTTATGCACGTAGCATCAGGGAGCATCAGTAAAATGCTTCTAAAGCTCAAGTGTGTAAGTATTAGTAAATGAGTACATAAATCAAGAAAGTTGTAGGGATATTGGCTTAATACAAATCATATTTTTCATTATTTAACCACACTGTTTATACGAGAGCCATGAAGGAGAATACCCATCAAATGAGAGCATCCAAGAGCAAATGACAGAGTAAAGATATGTTCTCTATAAATTCAGTAATATTTTTCTTTACCTGTAGGATGGTCAGCAGCTGGTACAGATGGGATAGGAAGGATTTAGTGATACTGAGAAGAGTAAAACAGAAGAGCACAATAGAACCTGAGTGAAAGATAATGCTTATCCTGGCGATTATTTTAATGTTTTTATGCATCAACTTCAGGACATTTCAGTAGAAATGATTACTAATGAAGACTGAAAGGAAACAGTACTTAATATATTTCAAGGATCTGTAGAATAAGAGGTTTTTTTTAAATTCCATTGACAAAATGGTAGAGTGAGTAGTGTTAAGAATAATTATGGAATCTAAAATATACCTGGAACTCAAAAATTAAATCCCCCAACAACAAATCTTCAAAGAAACAACTGCCCAATAAATAAGTGTGCTAAAGACTTAAAGAGAAACTTCTCTGAAGAAGAAAGAAGGATGGCCAACAGACACATGAAGAAATGCTCAACCTCCCTAGCCATAAAAGAAATGCAAATCAAAACAACATTGAGATACCACCTCACTCCAGTTAGAATGACTATAATCAAGAACTCTAATAACAACAGATGCTGGAGGGGATGTGGACAGAAGGGAACCTTACTGCATTGTTGGTGGGAGTGTAAACTTGTTCAACCACTTCGGAAAGCAGTATGGAGATTCCTCAAAAGACTCCTCATAGAGCTCCCCTATCACCCAGCAATCCTACTTTTGGGCATTTACCCAAATGTTTACAAACAAGACCACACTAAACTACCAGCACGACTATGTTTATTGCAGCATTATTTACTATAGCTAAGATATAGAACCAACCCAGATGCCCCTCAGTAGATGAATGAATCAAAAAAATGTGGTATATATAGACAATGGAATTCTATGCCTCAGTCAGAAAGAATGACATTACCCCATTTGTTATGAAATGGGAAGACTTGGAAAAAATTATATTAAGTGAAGTAAGCCAGGCCCAAAGGAACATAGGTCCCATGGTTTCCCTTATTTGCAATAGCTAGTATATGTCCTAGTCAAGCAGAAAAGGGCAGATAAGGTGATGTTAGGAAAATGAACCCTAAGATATGTATTCAAATGTTTTTATTTCTTTCATGCATTTGTTTCTAACGCATTTATAAGATGATTTCTTTGTTGCTTTGAATGTCCCTCCCCCACAGTATAATCCCTGCTTTCACTGTATTTGATGTCGGTATAATTTGTGGAGGGGAAGGGGAAAAACAAATCGTTTAAATAGGGATACAGGTGGACCCATTGCAACAATGAGATGTGCAAGTCGTTATGTCGAAAACCAACTTTACAACTTTGGTGAGGGGGGCGGGGAGGATTGAGTGGGGGGGGAGGATGGGAAGGGATGGAAAGAGGAAACAAAGGAGGAGGCTGCAATGCTTGATAAGAAATGCACTCATTATCTTGCCCATGTAATTGTAACCCTTCTGTACAATATTTTCACAATAAAAAAGAATAATTATGGAGAACTATAATGCCGTTGGTACTGAGGGGTGACCTTGCACATAGGTGTTCTAGGTTACATAATATATTTTTCTACCATCAGTGCCTGTATACCATCATTATGAGAAATAACATGAGAGTCAAAGTACAGATGACACATCAGATTTTCATATTTTAATATGTGATGACTCACTCTCTTCATCTTCGATATGATCAAAATATCATCACTGTTGTGCTCTTTGTATGATGCTTATTAACATGAAAATTTAGTTTGAGCTACTCTCAGCACCAGTAACTGCCTTAACCACTACTCCTGGAACTTCTGATTGAGAATTATGGACATTTTAAAAACATCATTTCCAGCTTATGTCTAGAAATGCTAGGAAAATAGACATAAGTTCATTGTTTAAATTATAGACTGGTGCTAGAATCTTTAAAGTCAACTCTGGCTGACCTAGAAATAACATTGATATAAAAAAACTATGTGGACTCCACATGTCAGAAATAATGAAGGGTTCTATTTTTTTTTGCTAAAGTGAATATTACCTATTAGCAAAAACAAGAATTATGAGGCACATTTAGTGAGAGAATTTTACATCTGTGAAAAGATTAAACCTAATTATGAACTCGATTTATGAAATCTAGTGCCACTGAGATATTTCAGCCCTAGACCGAATATGGCAATATAGCTCATTGTAAATTAAAGTGACCAGAGACACTGCTGGCAAAGGTAAGACACGATGCTCTAGCTAGTCAGACACAATCTGGCTGTGGTTCCAGGTCTTTTCATCACAATATTCCCTTGCAAACCCTTCATTGTTAGCACTGTTTAGAGAAAATTTTATCCCCACTCCAATGTTGCAAAAAGTGTCCGTGGGGTGTGTGACAAGTGGGAAATCGCTATTGAAAGAGATAAAACACTCCGTCTCAGAGAATACTCCTTCTTTCTTGCCAAAGATTGCAGCCCTATTTTCTTTCTGCCCCTTCCCCTAAAGTCACATCAAATATCAAAGCATTTCTACAGGTAGTTCCAACAACACCTGTTCAAAGACTCTCATCCCACAGATTGCAAAGCCACCAGGTTCTTCAAGAGGGTTTCTGAGTCCCACTAGATGGAATGTTCTAGAATCTTTAGCCCAGAAATAAAACTAGCAAGGAAGAGAGAGTGAGGTTGTTATATTCTGCGTCCTTCCCTAGTTCTACTCTGAATCATTTTCCACTTCTATTCTTAAATCCTTTACAACTGAAATACTTTGCTTGGATGAAGATGAATACGGCTGCATCCTGAATAAACACATCTGTTCCAAGAGCTAGCTAGAAAAGACTGGAGTTGAAGCACTAAGATCTTTCAGCACTCATTTTTTTATAAATGTCAGTTTCTTTCAACTTTTAAACCATGGTCTAAAAGAAAACTGGGCAAAGAAATACCCTCTTTTCATTTTAGAAAGCATTTCTTTTTCTTTTCTTTTCATTCTTTCTTTTCTTTTTCCTTCTTACTACAAGGAACAGAGAAAAGAAGTAAGATTTTGAAGAAACTTATTTGGCCTGTTAATATATGGAGGCCAAAGAAAATGAGAATTCTGTTTGCCATTCATTATATCTTTTCTGGTTTTCTGTGTAAGTAGGGGATCCTGTAATACAGTAATTATGCCAAAATGATGAGAGAGAGAGAGAGAGAGAGAGAGAGAGAGAGAGAGAGAGAGAGAGAGAGAGAGAGAGAGAGAGAGAGAGAGAGAGAGAACAAAAACAATATGGAATAAATAAATGAATGAATGAACACATCATACAAGGACTAGCCTAATCTACCTTAAGTAGTTGGGAAGAAGGTACTCTGATTTTAAGTAATAAAATCATTTTATGGTAGCATTTAACACAGTAGCCCTTATTTTTGATTATTCTATATTTGGAGTGAAAAATCAGAATAAACCCTGAATGTTGTGTAAAAGCAACAACTCAGATATGAAAGATCACATTCACTATGGAAAGCACTGATAGCAACAACTATGAGCAGAATGACAAGAGATTCTAGCAGAATGTTTAGCCTTCAGAGAGACAGCAGGGAATTCAGTATTTTTTGGTATAAAGCATCCTCAATTAAGATAATACTTGCTTCCCAATTGCTTCCTAATCTTATACTTTTTATACAGACTATAATTTTCAAAGAGAGCAAGGCATAATGTCATATCAGTAATCTTTGTGAAGTATTGATAGTTTCCCTGGAGAAATAAATCTCAGATTCTCAAAGTATGCATTTCTACTTCCTTATATGTACTTCTCTCCATATTATGAGTAAACTTTTAGCAAGGAATTGAAGCTTTACCTCTAATGACATTGGCTGGGGAAATTTCATTTTTTAAATTTAATTGAATATATTTATTTAATTTATTAAAGTAAAGTTTCATAGCAGAGCAAAAGAATGTGTGAGGTAAACTTTAAATATAGAAATAATACCAAAGTTCAACTAACTTTGTAAAAAATCACCAGTACTACCATGGAAGAGAAAAAAATCTATAGCAAGTACTTTTTTTTTTTTATTTGAGAACATACTGTACAGAGGGGCTACAATTACATGGACAGAATAATGCATACATTTCTTACCAAGCATTGCAGCCTCCTCCTTTGTTTACCCTTCACCTCCCTTCCCAGCCTCCCCTCTCCCCCCACCCAATTATACCCCCCTCCCCCTCCACACCGACATTGTAAAGTTGGTTTTGACATGACATTTTGTACTTCTCATTGTTGCAACAGGTCCACCTGAATCCTTAAACAACTTGTTTGTCCCCATCTCCTCCACATGTTATACTGACATCAAATATAGTGAAAGCGCGGGTTACACTGTAGGGGAGGGACTTACAAAGCAACAAAGAAATAATCTTATAAATGCGTTAGAGACACATGCATGAAAGAAACGAAAACATTAAAATACATATTTAAGGGTTCATTTTCCTAACATCACATTATCTGACCTTTTCCGCTTGACTCATACCTATACTGGATATTGCAAAAGAAGCATAGGTCCTATAGCAAGTACTTTTTATCACAATAATGTGGAGAATCACATTTTGATTTTTGACATGGATCTCCACAAGGAAAAAATGAAAATACACAATGACAGCATACATGTATATGAATATGCATGTCTATATAAAATACATCAGTTCCATTGATGAGTAGTTATATGTTCATCATATGTTCATTGATATGTATTATATGTATTATGTATTATATATCCATTGATGTGTATTTATATAATATATATATAAAGCTATGTAGCCTTTATTTGGAAAGACTATATGTTGAGTGCTAAAAATTAGTTGTAAATATAATAATTGACAATGGAGAGTTGTCCCTTTCAATATTTAACAATATTTTCATTATTTTCACATTGTACACTATCAAACAAAAGTCAAGGTTAATAAAATGATTGTTTAACACAATGCCCTTCACAGTTAGGGGTCATGTTTTTTCTTAAAATCACTTGTCAGCCTTGAGTCAAAAAGCTCCTTCAGCTGTCACATGGATGTATCATTAGTCAGGATTTTTAGAATGAAAATGCTACTTTAGGAAAGGTTGACAAGGGGGGGCACCATTTAAGAAGGGTCCACAAAGATCTTATTCCTCTGTGGATGAAAAAAATGTATTTGTGGTAACTTCCAGGAATACTAAAATATTAGTTACAGCACATTTTAATATTTGCACTTCTTTTATATAAGTTCAATTGGACATATCAAGAAAAGTGCCATATAAGAACTTTAAGAAAAATTTCCTGATAATAGGCATTACTGATCATGAGGCCAGCACCATGCTCAGTGGTGGCTTAGGGACAAGGAGACCCAATCCATAATTTCCCATGGGACAAAAGTGTTCAATACAAACTTCTGGAAGCTTCTGTTTCTTGATAACAAGAAACACTGGTGGTATTTAATTAACCACATGAGTATATGTGGTTTGATTAAAACTCATACCTAAAAGAATATTTGCTTTCCTGAAAAAAACTATATATATATATATATATGCATATATATATATATATATATATATATATATATATATATATGTATGTGGCTTCACTGGAAATTAAGCAACTGTCCTTTCTATTCCTTTTGTTGTTGTTGTTGTTTAATAACAGTAGCACCAAAGCATGTGAAGATCCTAATCTTTAAGGATTATAAAATACAATAGTTTGAAACACAGAGGTTCATATGCCACTTGTTCAGAGTGTTTCCAAACTTCCAAACTTAGAAAATATATAAATGTGTGTATCTATGTGTGTGTCTGTTCAGGTATATATGTGTGTATATATGAATGTATATATGTGTGTATGTGTGGACACATATAGGAGTGTGCATGTGCTGTGTTCATATATGCACACAATGTATGTTCTCACACATGTAATTTTGCCACAATTCCTATCTTTTTTATTTCATTTCCCTCATTTCATCCTTGAAGATATTTCATTTTGCCTCTTATACCTTTTTGTTTTCCTCAGATGCCATCTGAAGGAGCAAGGTGGCTGTTTATTTTCAGTGTTTGAGTTCTGTTTGAAGTGTCTGGGCTTCTATAGTGAGCTCAGTTGTCAGTAAAGCTGAGAAAGAAGAACAGAGACTTGGCAGGAAAATGGAGAATGGCAGGTTCTCACCTGCAATCCTTTCTCTGGACTGTGGTCGTAGGTAGACTGCTCTGAAATCCTTCAAAACAGAGTGGACTTCTTTGTTAAATAGACATAGGACTGTGTTCATTATGAAGAATAAGAACGAAATTAGATGATGTTCATAAAACTCTTACCACGTTGTCTTAAACATAGTAACTATTTTGACACCTCACATGATTAGGAGTCAAAAGGGTGCAACCCCCACCCCCACCCCATGGTGATTCTGGTATCTCATGGCTTTTACAGAATCTCAGCTGTTTGGGGGAATAACTTCTTTTTTTCCTGCCTGTTTTCATCCAAGCACCCCAGGCCATTTCTGGGGAGTATTTGTGGTAACAAGATGGAGAAGATGCTATGCACGTTGTTCTCTCTTTTACCTTAACATTTCTTAAATGATGGCTCCAGCATGGTGAGTTGGGCCCCACTAACGCATGCTAACCTCATTTCTGGACATCTCAGCACTTCTTCATGCTCTGTTTTACCACCAGTTTCATTGGGGCTCCTGTGGTAGTTATCAAATGGTGAAGACAGAGCCCTGAGTTTTCTTCTGGAGCACATAGGGGTGCTGAGGCCCTCCCTCACGCAGGCCTGGCTGTGGTCCCTCATGCGGGCTCCCTGTGGCTTTTTCTTTAGCAGCAGCACTGCCAGTGTGAGATGTAGCTTCTGATCACAACTCTTTCCACCCAACTTGAATCTTAGACCAAAAAAAAAAAATCAGTTCTCTATATTCACCAGCTTCCTGCTTCAAGCTGATAAGCAGCATACTGTAGAATTAATTTCAGGATGAACAGCATGTAAACCTTGTAAATCTGATGCAGGAAGGCACCATGCCTGTCATGTTGCCTGGCTTCATGATGCTCTCCTGAGAGAAACATTGTACTGTTAATTTCAAATGCTGACATTACTCTGGTATATAATAGTTGCTTTTTCCCCCCTCCAAAACAGAATTCCCTCCTTGGAAACTCATATGAAAATTCTCAGATAGCATCTTTGGTCTTTCCTGTAAAACAAAGCCAATAAACTCTAGAATCTCTTCTCTCATCCCCTGGCCTCTAACGGTGGAAGAAAAAGACAGAATTAGTCTATTAAGATTCTACTTCCTATATGGTTTGCTGCTATGCTAGTTTTTGAAACTTCCTGAAATGTCTTATACAGTCATTTTTCTCTTTGAGCTGTTTTGATTTTATTAAGCTAAATTTGGAATAAAATAATTTATGTTCAGGGAACAATTTGAATTAAAATAGCAGGATTTCAAAAAAAAGCTAATTGAATCGTAATTATTTCTGACATTACAGTAAGAGTTTTATGGATATCATCTATCTTACTCTTCATAAAGAATGTTGAATAAATAAATAAATAAATAAATAGGGATAAACACAAGTGGGTTGATCCTGAAATAGAATCTTTATCTTTTAACTTTGGCTTAGATTTTAAAAATTATTTTGTGAATAGAAAAATAAAATGTGTTTTATAAGTGAAAGAGAAGATAGGGAGGGAGAAATCAGAGTCATGAGTGAGTATGGAGAAAAAGTAGAACCTTAGCCGAATTAGTGTTGGAGAATAAAGTGACGGGAGAGACAGCAACAATTTACCTCTGTTGCTGGATGAGTCAATCAGGGAGAGACAGGTAGATGTGTAACAAAGTATAGAGAATCATGTGGGGTAGCATTAGCCAATGTTTGATGACTCTAAACCTTTAAGGAGGAAGGAAGGTCAAGGTTTACTGCTTGGCCCATATTCTAGTCTTTAGTTCACCTTCCCCAGTCCTGAATTATAACTAAATAAGACAGTCCTTAGATTCCTTAGATTTGTAGAAACAAATATATATGGAGAGTGTCATCAAGCTAAGGCAGTACTGTCCCTACAATTTTGTCTCAGAACAACAATAACAACATAACAAATAGATGCTAAATTTTTACCTTGATTCATTCATAGTCACTGATTAGATATCTACTGTGGAAGTGCACAGAGGTGAGGAACATCCAGTCACTTAAGTAACTTGTTAAAGAAAATTAACAGCTGCTTTATTTGAAAAGCACTTATTATTTTAATGGAATATGGATACAAATAGCAATGCTGAGATCTTCCAAATTGTGGAAATTATGACTTACGGGCAGAAGAGACTGTGGACAATGAATGTCCAGCTATACTTTCTGGTTGGTTACAGCATTATAGCTGTGAAAGATTTTCCTTGCTAATGTCAACACACAGCTAAAATACCATGGAAAAGCTAAATCTACATGGATTCCCAAATAAAATAATTTCCATTGAGATAGTTCATCCAGATTCCAGAAGAAAATGATGGCATGGACGCTGATATGTTGCATGTCAATGTGAGCTGATAATTGGATATAGACAAGATTAGTTTCACCCTAAATTCTAGGAACTGTGTCTGCATGGTAAGAAAATTTGGTTATTTCCTTTCCCTTCCCCAAATTAGAAAGCCGTATAGGAAATAACACAATGCTGAAACAATGATACAGGTTGAACTATTGTAACAATGCGATGTACAAGATACTATGTTGAAGATAACTTTACAACTTCCTGGAGGGGAGGGAAAAGTTGGGGAGGTGTAGAGGGCAGGGATGGTAGGAGAATAAACAAAGGAGGGGTAAAAATGGAAATGTACCCATTACTTACTCATGTAACTGTAACCTCTCTGTACAGTACTTTAACCCCTCTGTGCAGTACTTTACAATAAAAATACATAAAAATAAAAAAAGAAAACTTGGAAGGCAATAAAAGTGCTTACTGATGGATCACTTGTGTAAAACAAAAAACACTCAACAGTCAGGAAGGTATCCCACAGGGACCTGGTCTAATTTTCAAAATAATTTTGGATGAGTGGCACTTTTAATAGGCAAAACCCCAGAAATTGGAACATTTGGTATCTCTGCTGAACAAGAGAAATGGAATGAAAGTTACAAATATTTAGCTCTATGTTATGTACACAGTAAGAGATGGATGAAAAATCAAAAAATAGTATTACACCTAAGGCTTGTGATTATCTCTGATAACGATTTGAACGCTAATCAGTAAATGAGTTTTTAATGTGTTTATGTGTCGTGTAACTGTAGGAAATGCATAATACCAGGAGTGAAGAAATCGGTCAGTATTTTGAAGAAATTCCAGCTCACCTGAATCATGGTATATGCTAAAATTCAATTAGGTTTTAGTGACTAACCTAATAAAATGGAATATTTTTGGTTGAGTTGTGGTTCCTTTTAAACTTCTACAATGACACATAGCACCAAAGACTCCTGTTAATTTGTTTATGAAAGGATTACTTTCATGTCACCTCCCTACAAGACTCATGGTAACTAGAGTTTTCAGAATGCAATTAAGTATGTGGTAGACATACTTATAACACAAATATACTGAGAAAGAAAGAGAAGGGAGCTGCCCAGGAAATCATTTCAATTGAAAACTTTTATTTGTCTTAGTTTTTTAGTAGACACACATATAGTTTGTATTGATTAGGCACACTGAGTTATAATTTGTCAAGAGGATAATGGAGATGCATTTCAATGAGGTGGAAGAGTATATAGGTAGAATAGTTATGAAGGATTTTTTAATGAATATGATGGTTTCTATGTATAATGAATATGAAATTGCTGTTAGCATTTTAATATCAATATTTCAAATTCAATCCAGTGGATAAGAAAATACATGAGAATATCCAAGTGAGATATTAGAAGAATGTCAAAGAATATTAATTACTCTCAGGAATTTTTGAGAAGGAAAAACGCAATGTTGTTTAAATATGTTTAGAACTGATACTAGAGATTAACTCCTTGCTAGAATATTGCTGGCTTAAAGACTAAATCCATTTATAAATAAAACTCATATAAAAGTATAACCAATAAGACTAACTAGCACATTATTTTCATGTGACAGATGAAAATATTCTTGAGGCTTATGATAACAGCAATAAGATGTCACAGTTCTTGATTTTTTTTAAAAAAATAATCATTGTAAACCATCATTTTTTATCAAATGGAGAACTACCATTACATTGTTCTTTTGAAAAATTGTTTTTAAACATTCATTATTTATAAGTTTGTAAAGCCATAATGAAACAAATATCCATTCTACCTTTTGCCTATGGCTAAGTTGAAAACCCACAGAAACTCAGTCACAATAGTTATCTTTCTAGCTATTTGAGTATGGATCCAGTTGTGATCTCTTTGTCCTTTCTGCTTTTCTTTGTGAATTATTTGGGATCATTTATACATTGTATAGTAACATGGAAAGAACAATTTTTCCTCTAGGCTTATTTGTCACGAACTTGGGAAGATCCACCAGCATTCCCTTCCCTGGGGCTGGTGGATGAGCTCAAACGGTGGCCTATAAATAGCGGAGTGGAGAAAGCAAGTTCATTGGCTCTGTTGGCCACAGTACTGTTTTACATCCTGACTTCTGGATATATCATTTAATTTCTCTATGTGATAGCTTCCTTATTGATGCAAATAAAGTCACATTGTCATCAACTTTTGTCATGAGGTAACTCAGGATTCCCTCAAGGAATATCAGGAGTCTTTACCAGAACAGGAACTGGAGAAGACACTGAGCACAGCTCTATCAATGACTGTTTACTGAGTGACATTTACTTACCACACCCATAAAACAGGAAAGAAGAGCGTTACCTACTCTTAAAAGCATAAGATAAATAAACAAAGCACAAGACCACTAATCTTCAAGGCCTATGTTTTTGTGTCTCAGGTCTATCTGTGTTTGTGTATGTACATATGCATGTTTATATTATTTTATCTATATACTTATTTACCCTGCTTACTCTGGTACTTCATCTTCTTTCTCTGATGCCCTTGTAGATTGATAGGCACAGTGGCTCTCTGAAAGGTTTACTTTTCACCTTGCTTACAAGAAAAGTCCTAAGTGACTCTAAGAAATATTTACTACAGGATTTTGTGCCAAGGAGAAATCTCAAAATTAAAGTTCTCACCATTCCAAGCATGGGGATTCTGGGAGGAATAAAACATAGTACAAAATCAAATCGAAGTTCATCTACAAGCAAAAGCTTTAGTAGTCTAGGACTTGATTCCTGTATGTTGTTGCTTTATATAAGATTACCACTCTCTAATCATTCCCTGCTAATTAGCATTGTTATGAAAGGAGTTCTGGAAGTGACACCAAAGTTTAAAAAGTACACTGAATGTTGTGGATTATTACCAACTTCTCAGAGTAATGGTTGAAAGTAGTAACTGATAAAACTTTTAGAGCTATTTTTCACTTGCTGGTGCCTATGAACTGACACTAGATATGTAAGAGTCTGCCATCAAATAAGAAACTTTGAAATTCCTGTTTCATACATAAATAATTGTAAAGTCAAGTCATACATACACTACTAACGTGTGGTTATAGCAGATGGATTCAAAGATATTTTTACTTATTCAAGAATATGTTATGTGCTAGTAAGACACCATATTTTTAGTTGCTTAGCAATTGGGGCCATCAAGAGGTATAAAATGAGAGAAATAATATAATATCTTGCCTTCAAGAATATTAAAAAGCAATAAAAGAAAGAAAGAGAGGAGAGAGAAAATAAACTTTATGGGCCAACTGAAAGTAGGCTTTCTATGGGATAAAACAAAGAACTTAAAATGTACAAAATTTCAAATTCAAATTATTCAGAATAGTCTTTTTACTTAGAAACATTCAAGTCTTTTTTGGTTTTACTTTAATTGAATGTTTATTTTTTATTTATGATAAACTTTACCTTTATTTCTATATTTTGACTTTTTTGCACTTCTGTGAATTTTTTTATATTTAATTTTTTATTTTTTTGTGAACACACTGTACAGAGGGGTTACAATTACATGGGCAGGATAATGCGTACATTTCTTATCAAGCATTGCAGCTTCCTCCTTTGTTTACCCTTAACATCCCTTCCCAGCCTCCCCCCCCAATCCTCCCCCCCTCCACACCAATGTTGTAAAGCTCATTTTCGACATGACAACTTGTACTTCTCATTGTTGCAACAGGTCCACCTGTATCCTTAAACGACTTGTTTTTCCCCATCTCCTCCACAAGTTATACTGACATCAAATATAGTGAAAGCAGGGGTTATACTGTGGGGGAGGGACATACAAAGCTACAAAGAGATAATCTTATAAATGCGTTAGAAACAAATGCATGGAAGAAAAAACATTAGAATACATATCTAAGGGTTCATAATTGAATGTTTATTAATAATTAAGTGAAAATGACATTCAGAAACTATCCTGTGCTGCTTTCTTTCTGGAAATGTTTATATGTTATGCATGTGTCCAATTCTTTTTTTTTTTCAGAAAATATATAAAATGTTTCCATCTCTTGGTTAATTCCATTTATGTCCTCTGTGGCATTTTAGACACCTACATCAATAACCATCTTACCACATTAAAGTTCAAAACTCATCTTTCACATCAGAAGAACAAGATAGTTTTAATTTACATTTTTAATATAGACCCATTGCTCATGGGTGAAATCAGCATGGAGATGAGGAAGCCACCGTTGGCCGTTATTTACATGTACCGAATCAATTATCTGTGGGATTCCGAACTTTTACAGGTGTGTACCACAGCTGGAGGTGGTCAGCTAGGCTTTGGCATTGTCACAAGTAACTGGATTCTCAGCCATTCATTCTATGCAGGGAATAGAAGAACCCTACACGCCTGAGGGGTCACTCTTCCTTCAAAATCTAAAGCTTCATCTCTCCTTTCTAAGCTGCCTCTGCACTTGCGTGCAAGACAAATGTGCCAGTGCTGTGTTTTCCTACATCCTTCAGTTCCTGCTGTCCGTCTGCAAGCACATCTATAGGTGCTCTGTCCTCTGGTGGCTTCCTTTTGTGCTACTCTGTGTTGTTTCTGGGTCTTATTTTTACCTTGCCAATGATGAGGTGTAAAACTACTATTGATGAACTAAGATTTCATTCTTTGTCATCTCCGTTGCATAAGTAGTTTTAGCTACAATAGAACTGATTATTATTGAGCAATTTAAAGGTACTTTGACAGATTTTCCAACTGTTCATTTTTGCTTTCATAATAGTTGTTTGCTTTATTACATTCAAGAGTAAAATAATGGTCCATTGAAAGAGCTCTCCTTTGTAAGATGGGCTTTTGCTGGTGAATGTTCATAGACCGTCACAGAAGTGCCCTCCTCTCTCCATCCAGAGCCTCGGCCCTGAGTGGAGGCTGAGCAAAGTTCCTTTCTGCACAGTCCAGAAGGTAGAGCTGCAGGTAGACCATCTTTACCATAAAATGTGGAGTAAACAGACAGCTACAGTCTTCATAATCATCACCAGACATTTTTATTATGACTCTCTTTACCTTCATGAGCACTCCACATTTGTTAGATAAATAAATGTGAAGACAGCTGGGACTGAGCAAATCGGATTGTGTAAGGAAGATAGGGGGCATGACACACCCGTGGTAATGTGAAGTGCTCCAGTAGCCCTGATCCTTGCATCAGTTGTTCGTTCAAATTTTGTTTTTCTATCAAATCTGTCCATTCTTAGAAGGCAGGTGTCTACAGATATTAAATACTCTCTTCTCAATAAATCTTTTCCTCTTCCCAATAACAATTACCAGTTCTTATTGAACATTTCTTCTTAGTAAAGCATTGTACCTGCTAATCACAAGATGCACAATTTGGGGCAGACCATTTTAATCTTTCTCCCACTGTGTACTTATCATAACATCTGGGGAATTAAACTGGTCTATAATTAAGCTTATAGGGTTCTTGTCATGCGAACATCTGACACTAAGCATAAAACCAACAGAACCACCATAACTACACATCTATGAGTAAATCCTAGCTTGTAAATGAGGGATACTTCATTTTCCACAAAGCCTCACAAAGTAATTTGTTAGTCAGTGTATCTCATTTTACAGATGCAGACACTAAAAGCGCAGAATACTTCTTTTTATTATTCAAGACCTGACAACATGAATATAGTAGAGTCTGGCTTTGTATTCTACTTTGATTCACCTCAAACTGGGCAAACATCTTGCCCCTCTTTTACTGAGCTTCCACCATAAAGAAGAAGTCATTAAGTTTAAGGCCGCAGACACAAAGAGAAGTTTTATTGGGACAAGTCCAAACTTGAAAGGCAGCCAAAGTAGTTCAAATGCATGCTTTGTCTTTGATAGTGAGACCTCATTAATTTCTGAGCTAGAATGTCTTTATTTCTTAAAACTATGGAAAAGCTATCTTTTGGTAGAGTTTAATCTTCCAGTATGAATGGTTTCCCAGTTCTGGACAACTTCCATAAGATTCCATAAGAAGGTACACTGTGGAGGCCATCAGAAAAATGAGATAAAAAATTGAAATTAAGTATCTGTCATTAACGCCAAGCTTCCAACTAGACAGTGACTGTGTCCCAGACAGGCAGTTTCTGCCTGTAAGAATGTTAGATCCTAGCTTTGACAACAAAGTGGTAACCAAGTACAGAACAGAATATGCAAATTAAATTTGGATAAAATTGCTGAGAGATAAACTCTGGTGAATAACTGGGGAAAACAAACACATCAGATATCCTTATGCAATGTAAGAATAATTGTAGTATGGTAGTATTTATGACTTGGTTTTACTTCATGAGAAAGTCATAGTTGATGTGCAACCCTGAAGTATGCAGTAATTACAATATTAGGACACTTTAGTACACTGCCTGTAACATTCTAAACTAATACTTGCAATGGAATTAATAGGAAGCAGAAAGAACTGTATTTAATTGGTCACAAAAATATGTGGCATTTTTCCTCTGATTGATTGATGCTGGTTCTTCACATTTGCACTAATGTATTGCGTGGAGGTGCCCTTTATACTCCACAGTCATGAAGAAAGTAAAATAAATTCCTGTTTTACCTCTGTAAAACACAATTTGATTTCAAATTTCTAGGATGGTTATAAGAATATTAAATTCTTTAAAAAGTATTGGCTAACTGTTTAATATTAATACCTTCTGAAGCAAAATAAGTGCTGGAAACATTCCAGAAATCTTACTCTGAATATTAAGCGTGAGTGTCGTCACTAAAATTAATCTATGTAATTTTTTCTAGTAGCCCTATGAATTATATCTATTCTTCTATTTGATGGGATTATGGCATAAGATCTCAAGAAAGCAGTTCTATTATTTGTCAATTGTAGAATTTTAATATCCATAATTTAATCAGACATTGGGATGTAGTAACAAAAGGATTCTCTTATTGTTTCCTTTGCACATGATTTCAGTTGAATGAAAGAGAATATAAATGATTTATAAGGGCTTATAAAATCAGGAACTATATTTCCACATTATTACAGTAAAGAATGATAAGAGATAAAATAGCCATATTTATTGGCACATAGGATCTTTTCCAGAGATACCTAGTTACTTTAATACATCGTAAAGGAAATTTCTGTTTGAATTTTTTCTCTTGATTTAGCATTTTAATTTTTCTTCAGGAAGAATAATTTTAATTCAGAAATTATGCCACAATAATATCAGTGCTTAATAACATTTCCCACAAGGGAACTATACCAAAATTTGGAGTAACTTTGGGACCTCCTGGAGCATTCTGATATATGGTGAAAACACTGCACAGTCTAACAGACTAACTCCATGCCCTCTTTCTATTCTTGCTTTTGCTAGTCTTTTCCAGTTCTCTTTGGTATTGTTGATTATATCTCTTTTTTGTCACTCCTGGGCCTGGGCTCTGTCCCTCAGTTCTTTAGCTCAAGGCTAGTGCTCTACCACGTGAGCCACAGTACACTTCTGGCTTTTTCTGTTTATGTGGTGCCGAGGAATCGAACCCAGAGCCTCATGAATGCAAGGCAAGCACTGTACCACTGAGCCACCTTCCCAGGCCCTTTTTTTGGCTTTATTAATATTTATTTTATGATAGTCCTGTCTGTACTCTTTTTATACTAACTAAACTTTTCCATGTATCTCAAGTTGAACATGTCTAACACATTTTCAAAATTTCTTTTTATTAAAAATATTTTCTACTTGTGTGTTTATTTTTCAAGACTATGCATAGTGTGCACATCTGCAAATCCAGCTGCAAAAGTGGATGTAGAATGGTCTCGGTCCATGGCTGACGCTAGGCAAACTCTTGAGTAGCTATATTTTTTAACATGTTCAAATGTATTTTTTACTTTAATTGTTTGTTTATTAACCGCGATGCATCTTTTCAGGATTATAAATCATTTTATAAATTGAGCCCAAATGTATTGCATATACTAATCTCCACTTCTGAGAATTTGTCAATGATATTTTCAGAGTCTATTTTTAAAAGAAAATATTAAAGAAGTAAGAAAAAAGCCTAGTAGACTGCCTCAAATGGCAGTACAATTTCAAAGCCATGAGTTCAAAGCTCAATACTACCAAAAGAACAGAAATCCAATATATCTCTAATTTCAGCCTCGAACAGTTTGCTATTTAGAACAGTGATGGTTAATTTCATGCATCAACTTTATTGGTTTAAGGAATGCTCAGATAGATGGTGAAGAATCATTTCTGGTGTGTCTGTGAGGGAGGTAAATAAGAGATTAGCACTAATTAGAATAGATGTATCTTTATTAATGGGAGGGAAAGAGATCTCATCTATTGAGAATTTTTTCCTATTTTTATTAAGAGTTACAGAAAAGGGGTTCATTTTAACATCATATGTATTTAATCATTTAAAGATAGCCTTTAAGCTTTTTAACATACATGCTTCTTGATCAGAAGCATCTTTTATAATTCCCCTCACTTTTTTATAATTTCCACTTCTTTCACAAACTGGTATTGACAGCATCAATAAGACAAAAAGAATTTACATTTGGGTAAATGCCTGAAAGTTACATTACTGGGTCATAGGGGAGCTCTATGCGGAGTCTTTTGAGGAACCTCCATATTGCTTTCCAAAGTGGTTGAACAACTTTACACTCCCAACAACAATGCAGTAAGGTTCCCTTCTGTCCACATCCCCTCCAGCATCTGTTGTTATTAGATTTCTTGATTATATCCATTCTAACTGGGATAAGATGGAATCTCATTGTGGTTTTGATTTGCATTTCTTTTATGGCAGGAGATGTTCAGCATTTCTTCATGTGTCTGTTGGTTATTCTTATTTCCTCTTCAGAGAAGTCTGGCATTTACCCAAATGACCACAAACAAGACCACACTAAAGCTACCAGCACAACTATGTCCATTGCAGCATTATTTACCATAGCTTAGATATGGAACAACCCAGATGCCCCTCAGTAGATGAATGGATCAAGAAAATGTGATATATATATGTATATATATATATATATCTTTATCCATATATATCACATTTTCTTGATATATATGTATGTTTGAATTATATATGTTGGAATTCTATGTTTCCATCATAAAGAATGACACCACCCCATTTGTAAGAAAATGGAATGATTTGGAAATAATCATATTAAATGAAGTAAGTCAGACCTAAAAAAAATACATCCTATGGTGTCCCTTAATTGTAATAATTAGTATACATCTAGGAAAATCTTAGCAGATGAGCAGAATAGCTCAATAGCTATGTACCTATAACCATATAATATGATGCTAAGCCAAACGAACTGCAAGACATGTACACAGAGGTTTTTCTTTGTTGTTGTTCTCAATGTACTATGTGATTTATTTTTTCTTTTGTATTTTCCCCCCTATGGTATATCCCCTGTTGTCACTGTATTCAATTCTGTTACCCTGGTTGTTGTATATATGTTTATCTGAACTAAAGAAGAGAAGGAGAACAACAAAATGGTGACACAAAGGACAAAGCATGAACCTATGCAAAAGTGATACTCACAAGACAGTAGGTTGGAAATGATCTTGGTGGGGGTGGATTGGGGAGGAGGGAAAGAGCAAGAAAAATGAGGAGGGTTGGGAAGGTGGCCTAGTGGTAGAGCGCTTGCCTTGCATGAATGAGGCCCTGGGTTCGATTCCTCAGCACCACATAAGCAAAAAGAAAAAAAAAGCTGGAAGAGGTGCTGTGGTTCAAGTGGTAGAGCGCTAGCCTTGAGCTGAAGAGCAGAGGGACAGTACCCAGGCTCAGAGTTCAGGCCCCACGACTGGACCCCCCCAAAAAAAAAAGAAAAATGAGGAAAGGGGTAACAAGTTAGAAAAGAAAAATAATCACTATATTACTTATGTAACTGTAACCCCCCTGTACATCACCTTGATAATACAAAAAAGAGAATTCACAAAGGGCACACCTTTGGCTTTCCTAGTTACCTCTTGTTTAAGGATGAATAGTTTTATTTAAACCTTGGTTATTTCTTTTTTTTCTGTATGACTGGTGTCTTACAAAGCTATGTTTAAATTATAATAATATCAAATATCTCAAGTAACAAGTCATATTTATAATTTCTAGATCATATTTTATGAACATGAGTACAGATATTTTAGAAAATATTCCCCAATGCCTCTTATTTCTCTCCTGCTTGTTTGAAAGGTATGCATTGTTTCTGTAGTATGAATGATAGAATTTCAGTTCAGTTTTTATCTATTACAAAAAATAATCTATAAAATTTAGTCACCAAATACTGTCATCTCCCATAAAATGAATTATTATATTTTGAACTCTACCTATACTTTTATTTATATTTTATTTCATTGTATTAGAAATTTTATTTAATTTGGGTGAGTTTTTTCCCTTTGTATGAAATCTTATATCTTTCAAGTTTTTTTGTTTTAATACTTGTCCAATGTACTTTTTTTGGAGAGAATTCCTATTTCAGTTTCCAAGTCAAATAATGGCTATTTATAAGAGAAAGGGAACAACACACTGATTCTTCAGAAGTCTGTAACCCTTATTAAGGATTACTGGAGGGTGAGTCCACATAATAATTAATAATATTCAATTCAATTGTTGTTAAGTGCCCTATATTCCTGTCTGATGTCTTCAATCTAAAATAAGGAAATATATCTCAAACATTTCCCTAATTTCAGTCATACAATGTCACACAATTGGATGTTTTGTTCAAACAGGAGTCAAAGCTGACTTTCTGCAAAGGTTTTCATCCACAGCAATTGACACTGAAAATTATTTTAGTATATATTTCAGTATATTACTCAGTATATCATTCAGTATCTCATGTAGACAACTGACAGTTTGGAGGGAGACAGGGAAAGATAATTTCAAGTTTGGGTATGGCTTGCTCCAGATATGAAACTATGTGAATACAAGCATGAATAAACAATATAATATCTAGACTGGATTTACTGAAAATAGCTGCCTAGCCAGGAACTGGTACCTCTTGCCCATAATCCTAGCACTCAGTAGAGTAAGGCTGGGTGAATCATCGTTTGAAGGCCAGAAGAAACGTCCATAAAATGCCTTCTACATTGCAGATGTACAACTGCCCTTCTAAACTATATAGAAGTTAATCTACAAGAGACTAGGAGGATCTTGGTTCCATGCCAGCCAGGGCAAAGCATTTCATGAGATTTTATCTGAATTAATACAAACTGGACACACTGGTGCATGCATATTTTTTGTAACAATGACAGGAAACCCAAAAACGGTGAGGTTATGATTAGGTACATATCTAGTAGGAAGCAAGATATTCTCCCAATGTAGTCAACACAAAGCAGGGCAGAATGCATGGCTCAGCTGGAGAGTACCTGCTGAGCAAGTGTGAGTTCCCAGTTGGAAAAAGTAGATTCAGCTATTACTGTGGAAGGGTGATGCAACTTTGGAGTTGACAGCTTGCTGACTCTGCTACAAGGCCTTGAAGTGAAAGAAAAAAAGTTGTCAGTAGATGTTCCTTTAAAAAAAATGGCAGGTTTGGATCAATGTCACGCCTTTCAGCACTCTTACCCACCCCTCCTAACGCAGCCCTTCTCTCACTGTTCTTAATTTTGTATGATACACTTTGAATTTTGATGCACTGTATTCATTAATTACTTTGTGGAGTGGCAAGTCCTTTGGATCAACATTTAAAGCTAATGAAAAGATTGAAAAACATGACGTTTTCATTTTAGCTTGTCCCATTTCATATGACCAACAAGGTAAAAGCTGCCTAAATATTTTCTATTGGAAATGTGAATTATAAATTGCTGATAAGGAACAGAAAAGGATACAATGTTATCAAGGCACTTTTCACTTTGAGCAACATTCCATAATTGAAATTAACTTTCTGTATTCTGCTGCAGAGAATCAGGTAGGTGTGAAGATCTGCGAAGTTGTCCTATGACTCTGCCAGTACCCAGCAGTGAGTGGCATTGACTGGGTAGCTAAAGCCCTGTTGTATTTCCCTCTGGCAATATTCACCTACTTTCTATGGCGAATGCTAAAGCCTTATGTAAGATGTTGAGGTTGAATGCATTTTTAAATATTTGTTTCTGAGTTTTAATTTCATTTCTTCAAAGTGAATATTAAGTAAGAAAATTCTGAAAAAAAAGTTCTTAAAAGTTAAAAATGTTTCATTTTAAAGGCGGGTGCTGGTGGCTCACGCCTGAAATCCTGCCTAGCGAGATTGAGATCTAAGGACTACAATTCAAAGCCAGCCTGGGCAGGAAATTCCATGAGAATCTTGTCTCTAATTAATGTCCAAAAATTCAGACGTTGACACATGGATTGAGTATAGCCTTGGGCAAAATGCACAGAGACAGCATTTAAGACCTGAGTTCATAACACAGGAGCAGAAAAAAATACGATTAACTTTACATTAAACCTCCTTATAGCAAAACCAAATATCAAAAATACACTAACATATGTTGCTTAAGTGCACTGATGCCTAGAATATGAAATATGTACATACCAATAATACAGCATAACTAATGTCATTAGTTCTTTATAAGACAGGTTCTTCTAAGGGATCCTTCTTCCATTATCAGATATCATTCTCATTCTTCAGCTGTTGAATAGCATTTTAAGCATAATTTAAAATTTAAGAAGCAATTATAAAGAAAATTTAAATAGTGATCTTCACATTATTCACAATGTAAGTTAATTTTTAAAGGAAAAGAATCATAGCAAGAACTTCTTTAATATCCTATTCTAATACAAAATGCATTTAGTATATTAATACTGAAAAATTAAGATAATAGCAATTGGAAATTTTAGGAACTTAAAGCTAATTACATGACTAATCTACCTATACTTCCAGGCAATATCAGAATGTAGCAAATGTAGATGCCAGTAGAGCTCAACTTTGTTAATATTTCAACTATCAATAACTGAGAATGCTATTTTCCCCCATGTAATTTTCAAGGCAGAACATTTCGAACAAGGCATTTCTTTGTAATAATGAAATTGCCCTATACTCGAACTTTAGATTGAATTTTTTAAGCTTACTTGCTCTTCAGTTATTCATTGAAAGTGTCATAATTACCTACAGAAATATTGCTACAAATAAAAAATAGAACTTTGAATGTAAGTTGCACAGGTTTACCCGAGTACATCTTTAACTTCGCCTGTACTCATTCAAGTTATCCATTTTTATGAATAAAGCTTTTACTTCAACATGTATTCCTAAAAGTGGAGAATGTCCATAAATTCAGGAAAAAATGCATCATGCCATTCCTTCCTAAAATTACTTTTATCCATATTAAAATTAAACTGCTAAGATTCATCCATACAGATGTATATTGTTGATGTGTAATCTGTGAAAAAAAAATGGATTACTCCATCTGATATTGAGTATTCTGGCTAGTTCCTGGTCACTTTTGTTAATACTAGGGCTGCTATCATTATTTGTTTCTGTGTACTAACTGTTACAATTACCTGATGGCATTTAACACCAGAGCAAGCATGGATTTGAACTTTCTGGCTATGTATTTGAATATTCAACTATTAGAAGTAAAGCCAAATGACTTTCCAAAATGGTTGCATTTATGCATGATAGAAGAGAAATGATGTATTGCTTATTTACTCTTCTGCCTGGTATTCACATATTAATAGTTTAAGTACCAAAATGATTTTTCAAACAAGCTGGCACTTCTAATCTTAGCTACTCAAGAGGCTGAGATCTGAGAATTATAGTTCAAAGCTAGCCCTGGCAGGAAAGTCCGTGAGACTCTTATCTCCAATAAACCACCAGAAAACCCGAAGTGGTGCTGTGGCTCAAGTGGTAGAGTGCTCGCCTTCAGCTGAAGAGCTGAGGGACAGCAACCAGGAACAGAGTTCAAGCAGACTGACCTCCTAACCCCCCAAAACCTTAACACAGTATTGTCCAGATTCACATATTCCTGCTACTAAAAATCTTCATTGTTGAATGATATGTTTACGAGCTACATGTGTTTTGATTTTGAGCGATATCTATGTGTATTTGATTGGATTAGATATGTTTTTAAATTGTTCACTAAGGCCACCTAGATTATAATATAGTGCTATGACATCCCCAACATATTGGGTGAGTTTACTGTTTCTCCACTATCTTAGACATTGATAGTTACAAATAGTCCCAGTTTTACCACTTTCTCAATTCTGTAAAAGACTAATGATATTGACTCCTGCTGCTATTCATGAAGGCAATATTTATGTCATTGTGGTCTTGCTGTATAGCCCTATACTCCCTTGTTTATTAGCTTCTAACTTTAAAAACATCCATCGTAAAAAATAAGTTGAGAAACCCACTGCACAAAAGAAAATCATACACTGAGAGAGATTACGTAATTTATCTGGGATCTTGCTAGCACCTGGCAGAACTGTTACAAGGCTTGCCCTCCTTGACTTTCAGGTCTATATGGCATTAAATACTACATGCTGGTTAAAATAGAAATTCCAACTCTGAAATAATGTATCATTCTTCAATGGATCTCAAGGAACTGCTTTGTATTTTAAATGCAACATGTGTTTAAATTTTTTCTAGAATAGCTATTAACCACTTATATACTCTCTCTACCCTAAATAAAGTAAAATAGTATATGACTCGACATTAAAGAAAAGTAAAAGCAATTTTCAAGTCCAGGCATACTTTTCTAATATATAGAATAATTTTTCTTAGAAAAGTTCTAAGAACTACAAGCATTTTTTTCTAGTGGGGTATTTAAATGTGTTGACTAATAGCTCTCTAGAACTTTGAAGCACAGAAACCTGCATGTCTTGTCACCATGAGGTTTTGCAAAGATAGCTGTGCCACTACGTTTTACTCCCAAGATTTAACTTAAAAATCACTTTTGGGAAGAACACAGAAGCTATATGGGAGAAAATATATGTTAAGGAGAAGAAGTGGGAACAGAGAAATCTCAACAGGGCAAGTCCTTCTGCCATGTGGACCCATCTAGGTCTTAATATCAGACATGTTGGGGTATATCCATTTTGTCTCTCACCATTGTGCAGCCATGGTCTCTTAGGGGCTCTTGAGACAGAGTCATCTAGTAGAATCATTCTGGCAGAAGGTACTTTGGTGCCAAAATACTGGTTTTGTTAGAAGTGTTGGCTGTACCCAGAAGCATCAGAAAGGTGCCGAGGAGGAAGAGAGAGTTCTCAGATGGGCTTGTGTTGTCTTGTAGACCAGGGACCTTTGGGAAGTAGAATCTGCGCACATTTGAAATTCCTCCATAGTGGTTTCTAAGCGCATTTTCTTTGGAGTTTCTCCAAGTGGGATGGGGAGGAGAGCGCCAGGGGCAGGCAGGCCTTTAAATAAATGAACCACTTCCTACTCACCACCTGGAAGGAACTGACCCGCGCTCGGGGAGGGGCCGCATCTCCCCTCTTCAAATTTCCTCTATACCGCACTATCTACAAAGTGATCTTTGCTTCCTCACCAGTAATACAATTATTTTTCTATTAGGATGGGTCAATACTGTGAAAAACTGTCTCAGTCGAATATGGAAAAACAAGGCTCACTTAAATACATCAAAAGGTTTAATAACATTTTCACTTTAATTTTGAGTTTTTCCATTGAATATTGATCCGACCCATTTTACTTAAAAGGTTGATTTTCAACTCAATTGTCTTAAGGAGCAAAAGTAGGCAAAAAACAAAGGAGGGGTAACAATGCTCGAGAAGAAATGTTCACATTACCTTACTCATGTAACTGTAACCCCTGTGTACAGTATCTTTACCATAAAATAAAAATTTTAAAAAGTCTTTTTTAACAAAAGAACTTCTAAGAAGCAGGCAGCACCACAAAACATGTAAGAATTAAGAGCTAACTGTGAAACTCCATCAGAAAAAAAAATTCCCACAGTACATATAATTAGGTATGGGGAAGGAAAATTGAAACCAGCAAACATCTTAGAGAGTCCATATAAACATTTAATCATCACAAATAAGCTGTAGAAGTAGTTCCTACAGGAGTTTTTCAGGGGAAAAATGTTTCTCATATGAGCCCATTGATTTTCAATAGATTTTTGGAATTAAATATTTTTAGTGTGTAATTGGCTAGAGAGCCATAATTCAATTGAAATAGAAGCACAGAGATCATTCAGACAATTTTCATTTATCCTTTAAGTGAATTACACATTTGCTTCTATCATGTGGAATTTTGGTTTCATCATCATTTTCAAAAATACAATTTCTATAAGTTAGAAAATATCTTGATACAAATAGATCTGATGAATCTTAACATAGCAGAATGTCAATGTCAGACAAACATTAGAACCTGCTATCATATTTTTCAGTTTTTTTATTGTGAAAATACTTTACAGAGGGGTTACAATTACATGGGCAAGATAATGAGTACATTTCTTACCAAGCATTGTAGCCTCCTCCTTTATTTCCCCTTCCCATCCCTTCCCATCCAAAAGAGAGGGGTTAGATTCACCAGTGCAAATGTGAATAAGTGTGTCCCCTTTTATAATTGAAAAATATGCTTTACTGTTGTGTAGATTCTTCTATGTTAGTTACAAAATTAGACTTTATTTGAGCCTATATGAAATTAAGACCTATTATATTAGTCAAAGGAAATACATATTTTTTCTGGAAGAAAATGGTACATATATATATGTATATATACACATGCACATATACTGTAAAAGGGAACTTACTAGCTTTGTTGGAACCAATGAAAAGTATATATCAATTGTATATAATTAATAACTGATCTATCAGATTGGTTCATAGAATAAGAGTGTGGCCAAATGCATAATGAAGAGTGAAGGAAAGCAACAGTGGCTCTCAGCTATGAAGGTAGAAGTTCCACTACCAGAGACACTTGCACGGCAGCCCTAGTCCAAGGATGAAGGAGTCTAAGCCCTATGGACAAGTGCTGGTCTAATCCATGTTCAGAGTCTGAAGAATCTGAAGTCAGGTGTGCAAGGTCATGGGCAGCAGCAAAACCGACATCTGCTCAAGAAGAGTCAAGCAAGCACAGAATAATCATCTCATTATTTTCTTTCTTTCCATCTAGGTCCTCTAACAGAGAAGATTTTAGAAGAGGTGGCAGATCCTGACTTCACCTGCTCTCAAGGTGAGGTTTGGCTGATCTGTTGTCATTGTGAAGTCATCTTAAACATATATCTAGACTGCCACTCATGTGCTTCCTAAGAATTTAAATTGAGAGCATATCTTCACAAATTGAGTTTCAGCGAATTCTCTAATTCTTTCTAAATAGGCACTGAATAGATTTGAAGAATATAATTTAAAATTACTGGAGAAAATAGTTTTATGTCTAAAGATCTTGTAAGCACTGAGAAATAAATAAGAATTAAATATGCAAAATCTGAAAAACCTAAAAAACTGTAAATATGTTAAAATTTAAAAATACACTCTAACATTTTCTACTTCTTTCTCTTGCTGATTTTTTCCCCATTTTTGCGGTACCAAGTTTGTACTCAGGGATTAGCATGTGCTTCCCTTGCTTGCTTGCTTGGTACTCTAATAGTTGAATGATGCTTCTAGCCTGGCTTTGTGCTGGTTACCACCTTGTCCCATTTCTACATTTTTATTTTATCCTCAAAATTAAATCATAAGAAGAAATGACTGTCATAAGCAGATGTCAGATATTTTGGGGGAAATCATAATATTCTAATAATAATAAATAAATCTGACCAATTTTTTAAAAAAAGTTATTGTTTGCACTAAAAAATTTTTGATTGGTAAAGAAAATCGAATTATTGTAATGAGTTGGTCAGAGATTCACAAGAAGGTAAATGGGACTGAAGATAGACTCATTCCTCCATGGAGAACTCTGAACTTAATTTTTAAAGTTAGATAATTTCTACTGATATCACTGCCTATGAGGTCATCTCACTGACCTATGAGAGCATTTTGAAACTCTACAGTTGATATAATTTATAATTGAACCATGTGTTTATATTATATCTTAATGTTCAATTAAAGTATATATTAGGTTAAGTTATTTTTGGACAAACGCATGTAAATCAAATATTTCATTGTCAAATCACCCTCTGCATTTCAAGGAGAAATATTAGAAACCCACTTTGCTGTCAAGGTCATCCTTCCTTGTTGCTTGCTTGTTTTGTTTTGTATGTCCACCTCCATATTTTGTGTAGATAAGAGATTACAGCTGAGTAAACTCACAGGTAATATATCGGTTCTTAAAGATGCTTTCCATCACATCTTGTAGACTGACCTGTAAGTCAGTAAATAAAACAGCAAACATAATTGGCATAATTGATCTTCAAAATCTATAAGAACAAAGTAATAGAGTTGAAAAGAAATCCTTCTCGGGACTGCATTTAATCACACTGTCATTTTGATATCACTGAACATAAAATTCCAAACAGAAGCCAAACATTGTAATTTGAATTCTGTCAAATGCCAGGGAAAAAATACAGACACTTTATTACATTTCTAAAGTCCTCATGGAGAGGGATCGTTTCTGTCTTTATCACCATTGCCCTTCTGAGCTGAGGCATGCTTGCCTCTGAGATGCAGCCTTTGGAGTCCAGGAAATCAGACAGCTTTTCCCCAGTGAGGGTCAGGAGGTAGAGATATGGACTCCAGGTTCTCTCTGATAGACACAATGAGATTGTTCTGAGAGAACTTAGTTATTCAGGGAAGACCGATAAGTTCCTGGATAAAACTACAAAGTCCTGCCTAACCTTCAGCCCCTGTTTCACAGACGTAGCTTCATGTTCACATGCCCAGCTTCTGTTTTAAGTCAGAGAAAAAGGTGGTGGGGAACACAAGTTGTCATTGAATGGCCCATGGTCTGGATGCATGCTGAAATTCACCCCGCGTGGCGAATGGCCCCACTGGAAAAAGTAATTCTGAAAATCTGGGAAGATAGAATTCTTTCCTTTTTTACCTTATTTTTTTAAAAAGAAAAAAGTTTTTTTTCCAACCTTGAAATCAAATGAAAGTGACTGAAGAACTCTCAAGCATTAACCTATCAGTATCTGTGATTCTGAACGTCTTAGAAAATAGGAAGTCTGTGTTTTCCTTGGATTTCTGAAATTCATCCTGTTATGTGGTAAACTAGCATTTTAATATAGAAACTTTGACTTGGGTATTAGACAGTTTATATCATGTTGGGTTCAATTATCTCCTCCAAACACCTCTGTCCCTGATACTCAAGATTATGAGACCAATTTATTTTTTAGCCAAAGACTAGTTTCCAGCAAACAGGTCTCTTGTTATATTATGTTATGGCTTATGTTCTCAAATGTAAGTATAAACACATGAAAAGGTATCAATAAAACAAACAATGAAATCAAGCTCCTAAGCAACAGTAAAGGGAAGCTTGTATGGTGGTTATTATTAATATTACCTGTGTGTATTAGTATTGGGGTTTTACTCAAGGCCTTGCGCTCCCAACACTGTTGCTCATATCTGGAGTTCTACCACTTCAGCTGAGCCTTCTGTCTCTCAACTTAGTTATTATTGACAGCTATATTTTCCCAGTGAAGGAAATAAACGTCAAAGTAGGCAATGGAGATGAATTTGGAGTGCAATGCCTGCCCCTCTTGGCCTCTTCGCTTTCCATAAACCAGCATCCTTAAGTTCTCTATCCCTCCATTACATCATCACACTTTTGAATTTTCCATGTGTGAGAGAGAAGGATTTTTAATTTATATAAGCATAAGCTCATAGAAAGATAATAAATCTAGACACCTAGATTTCAGGATTTTTATTCATTTATTTCATTAACAATCCTAAGAAGATATTGAATGATCAATTTGTAATTTGTATGATTAATTTCTTTTGTGTGTTCTTCCCCCTATGGCTTATCCCCTGTGGTCACTGTATTTGATTTTGGTACCCTGGGCATTGTATCTACGTTTATCTGAATTAGGGTAGGGAAAGAGAACAACAAAATGATGAAACCAAGAATAAGGGGGAACCAATGCAAAAGTGATATTCACAAGACAATATGTTGTAAATGATCTGTACAACTTGGGAGGATGGGAAGGTAGAAAGTAAGGGAAAAATGAGGGGGGTAACAAGTGTGATTCTCTTTACTGCAAGTTTCCTGCTTAATGACATTATGAGTAACTGTGTAGTTAAGACTTAAAAGTAAACCAGCTTTAAACAAAAAGTTAGCAGACAGTATGCAGCCCTGAGTTCAAACCTTAATACTGGTATACACAAACAAGCAAAGTAAATGAGAATCAAATTTTAATCTCAACTGTTTGAACATCATTGTTGCTAACAACTTATAAATATTATTGCTTTGAGCTGGCCTTCTCTTGTACTCTATTCTTTCTATATGTACAAAAAGGGAAAATGTTTTATAACAGTTAAGTTTCGGAACTTAAAAAATGATGAAGGGTAACAAATCCGACAAGAAATGTACTTATTATGTTATGTAACTGTAACCCTTCTGTACATCACCTTAACAGTAAAAAAGAAAATGAAAATGTCCACATTACTAATATTTAACTAAATACATACAGAAATGAACAGATGGAGGCATTGCAAAAGAAAATATTTACATCAATTTGTATAAAAATATTTTATGTAGCACGATATCCATCCAATTAAGTCCATATGACAAGTAAAACTTCAGACATAGCTAATTGACAATTCAATATATTTAATGTATCATGTATTTAAAACTATGTAACCCAATCTTCAAAAATGTCATATTAAGACCAATTAACCTGCTATTTTGGAAACTTTCTAGAGAATTATTAATTTTATGCACAGTTCAAGTAGAAAATAACTCATTAATTACAGTTTCATAAGTATTGCAAACAAATTGCAACAAGAAAACATTATTGCAAAGGCATACAACATACCTTCCAAAACTCTGCTATAAAAGGGGGAAGCTATAAAATGTAAATAATATACTCATGTGTGATAAGTTATTATGTTTTTAATATTTGCAGTAGAAATTTTCCATTGATTTTGTGTTCCTCTCTTTTTTATGATTCTAATGTAATACAAATATGGTTTTTATCATACATCTGATTTATATTGATTCTTTTACATCATGTAAAAAGTCCTGTATTTCTCCTTAGCTCAAGCCTTTGAAAAGATGCTTAGTGGTGACTTCCAGAAGGAATGATCACTCTACACAAATGTGAGATCTATTTTTCAATTCTTATTAAGATTTCATTATAGAGACAGAATGCAACTATCAGAAAAGGAAAGTACTGCGTCCAACAGAAACAAATAAGCTGACTTTCTTAAACAGAATTCCGATCTGAAATGACTAGATTGGAGATTCCTAGAGCTGAGGACACGCATCTGTGTCTGAGTTATAGTGTATTTTTTTAGATGAGGTGCTTAACCCCAGAGCCTCGTGCTTACTAGGCTGCCAGGATATGGTTGAGTCACATTGTAGACTAGAAACTCATTCTCAGCTAGGCACAATCTGCCCATGTTTAGGCTTCCTGCTGTTGCTGAGATCACAAAAACCCACCATCACAGTGATGGAGTCTCCCACGTCTGCCTGAGCTGGCCTGTGACAGCCAGCCTCAGAATCACAGTTTCTCACATAGCTCAGGATAATAGGCAAGCGGCCTTACAAAGTTATCAGCTGAGGCTGACCCTAAACCACCACCCACCGAGTTTTAGCCTACCAAATAGCTAGATCCAGTGCCTTGCTCATAAAGTCTGATTTTGAGTAGAAGCCCATAATAGACAGATATCTAGTAGAAAAGAATCTCCAATCCATCTTTGCTATTCTAATATATCTGAGATGAACTAGAAAAGGGTCCATCATAACTATCACCAGCTATAGTAATTAGGATTTCCTTAGAAATAGGGAACAAGGAATTTAGAATGATGTGCTAGTTACTTTTGATGTCTCCTTACATATACAATGGTTATACAAAAGTTTTAGACAATTTCATTTCAGCTGGTGGCCTACTCCAGTTAGTTCACAGAACAACAACAGAGTGGTTTGTAGCTAACAACGCTAGGAGGGTACTGTTCGATTATGTGATTAGAAATTCCAGGGCCCAATGTCAAATGAATCAGCCAAATGGACCATTTTATAGTATACTGTATGATAGGTCATACAAAATTATATAGTTGCTCTTGACTTAGAATTGGCAATGTCCACATAAAATTAACATAATCAAAAACACCATAATTGGGACTAACAGAATCTTCAATGCATTGGGCATGCGTGTGTGGTTGAATATCTCACTGTGCGCCACACCCACTGCAAAGGCGATTACTTTCACCACAAGACAGCAGTACCCTGTAAACCACTAGGCCAGAAAAAGATCACATCTCAAAATCTGATGGTTCCTAATAATTGCATATCACTATTGCCCAATCTTAAAGACATAAATTTGTAAGTTTTGTATCACCTGTACACTCTCTCAGTCACCTCATAGTGTTATGACTCAGATTTAAGACATGGAAGTGTTGTCTTTCCTGTCTGTATTCTATGACAAGCTCAAGTAGGAGCGAATACCTGCATTTAGTATCAACTACATTATTTCTCAGATTTCCTCTCATTCTGAAGACTCCTTAGAGTACACACGGTTCAATTTTCTATCCTCAATTTCAAATCTTCTAAAGTGGCATTTAAATCATTGGACATGAGAATGAAAATATGATTGCTCACGTAAAACAAGGAGCAGTTAAGAAAAGCACCATCACTTTCATCAGGTGTGATTTCCCTGTAAGTTTCCTTTTTGTAGAACAGAGAAAAGAAAAGCAACTCAGAGTTGAGATGAAATTTCAAAGTTCTCTAATGTAAAAATAAAGGCGCAGGGAAAAAAAGTACCTAAAAAATAACTTCTAAGCTTTGAATCTTGCATGAGTTCTCCACAATATATAAAGAAACATAAAAGCATAAATAATATACATAAAGAACTGTCTCATTTTTCTTCCAATGACACCATTTATTCACAGGCAATGGTACATTTTTCTCCAACAGAAGCCAATGTGTTGACAAACACAAGTCAACAAAGGCCACAGAGAATTTATGCTAAAACTAGTAAATACAAAGGAATCATTGAGCAAAAATGCTAGCATGTATTAAAGTTCTATGGAAAATTATACTTTTTCTATTTGAAATATGTGAAAGCAGATTTTAAGATGTATTTTTATGATATTGATTAATATGTGACCATTTTACATATATGTATATATACAGTAAATTTCAAGCACTGAACTGAAAATGATTTTCTATATCTTTATGTAAGGTGTCAAATAGACAAAAACAACCCTCTTGCCAAATTTGATTACTTGCACATCTTAAAATTTGGGGAGACAAATACACTTTTAGCAGGCAGCAGGCACTCTAGAGTATTTTTGTTTTAATTCTTCACTAATTTAAAGTCAATGTGACCTTTTCAAAGGTGATGACATTTCTAATGTTCAGGGAATGACAGAAAAAGACAAAATTTATCTGCCATGAAACAGAGCACATCTGCTTTGAAATCCTTAAATTTAAATTATTTTGGAAGCTATGTGTCATCTTAATTATTATGTTATTGAGGTGCATAAAGAGTTCACTGTTGCAGGAGCAGGTTGGGGGAGTATGTTCCATGGACGTTCATGAATATTAAGGTTATTTTCATAATCATGGGCATCCATACTGACAAGAGAGTGCATCACATCCAGAGAATGAGTAGTCAATGGACTTATTGGGAAAAAGATCCCGTCCTGCTGGGGCTGCTTATGGAACAGGGGTGCGACAATAAAGAAGGCAAAACTATTAGTTCCTTTATTGACCAACGCCTCTGTTAGAAATGCCCAGGAAGGGGCATTCTGAGTGAACCTTTGGCTAGCCAGAAGTAACCTCCAATCACAGTTTTCGATTTTGCCATGTCCTACACTGAATAAATGGTGGTCTTTCCCTGCTCCTCACAGTGACCGGCTCTTGCGTAAGTAGTGATCCTCCTTTCCTGCCATAGTATCCTGATGTATCAATATAATCAACAGCCCCTGCCCGCTCACACTCATTATCTCTGCCTCTCTCACTTCCCTTGCTTGCTCTCTCCCTTATATCTGAATACTTCCAGATGTACATGGGCATTCTTTATTTGGTAACTTTCAGGTCCTTCAAAACCTAATGAAAATAATAAAAATCTAACCACAGTTTATTTTCCTGTATGGTTTTATTTGGGCTTTGGTTTCCATGGGTTACTACACAAAACGAGATAAGAAATTACCAATGATTATGTGGTAGGTATTGTGCCTTCATGTGCAATTGTGTGTGTGTGTGTGTGTGTGTGTGTATGTGTGTGTGTGTGTGTGTGTGTTGAGATTTTCCAAACCTCATGAAGTATTATTAATTCAGTTATTAATGGCAAAGAAATTACCCCCTATAGATGTATTATGTACAAACTAAAGCATACATATAACATGAGAGAATGCTTAGCTAAAATATTCATTTGCTAAGACAATAACTTGTAATAATTAAATTAAATTGTGAAATTTGAACAATTAATAGCAAAACATAAGAAAATACTGTTTAACTTGAAAAACATTTGACTTGAATGAAAGTGTGTGTGTGTGTGTGTGTGTGTGTGTGTGTGTGTGTGTGTGTGTGTGTGTGTGTGTGTGTGTGTGTGTGTGTGTGTGTGTGTGTAGTATAGAGATAAAATATACCTGGCCTTGTATTTGAAACTAGAAGAAGCTCAATTATTAAGGAAAAATAGTTATATAATACCACAGACAGAGAAAAATAAATTCTCCATGCAAGCTTACCAATTTCTGCTGAGTAAACAAAATTGACGCAGTATGCTATAGCTTATGCTATATGGGTGATGCAGTATTTTTGAAAATTACCACATGTGAAACATCTGATATTCCTTCCTTGTGCCTTTGATTATACTTTTTCTTCTGACTGAAATTATGTCTCTCATCCCTCCCAGTTGAAACACATGAAACTAACAATAGTTTAAAGTTCATTTGATTATTTCATGACTGGCAGATCATTTGTAATTTTTCTTGGTGTGTTTTAAAAATATTTTTGTAAAACACTTATTAGCGTAAGTTAATTGCATAAATGGGCATATTGTAATTTTAAAGCTCCTACCTTGGTCAAATTCACTGCATTTCCTAAGACTTTCTTCACCCTCCTTCCTCCCTGGAACTTGTTAATAGTTTTGGTGGCTTTGTTTACTATATGATCATAGATATTAATCTATATGATATACTTCTGTTATCTTCACCCCATCACCCCATTTTCCAATGCACAGCCCACTAGCTTTTCCCCAGTAATCCTCCTTTTAGAATCATATCAAATTACTACTTTCTTAAATCTAGATTCTTCCTATGAGCAAAGTCATGCAATATCTCTTTTTGAGCTGGTCTTATTTCACTTAACAGATTTTTTTAAACCAGTTAGTTATTGTAATCCTTTTTTGTGCTTCTTACTTCTAGTACTAAGTCAGGACTTAAATATAAGGTAACCAGCAGATTAACAGCAACAACCAAAAAAACCTTGAAAACAAGTTGTTGAGTTTAGCATGTTTGTGTTCAAACCTTGTTTTGCCAGTTAATAGTGGGTCAGATTCATTTATCTAAACTCAGTTATCTTGTGTATGACATTCAGGATGTGTAGCTAGTGCTGTGTGAGTCTGGGAGGGATGAAGGGTGTGTGCTGCATAAGCATCTAGCCACTGTAAGCTTGTCATTTATGATCACTTGGTGTATGTACAGTAGTACCTATCTGCTGCTTCTGTTTATCTGCGTTACCCAGTATGAGGCATGGCACAGACTGCAGGAAATTTAATTGAACTGATCTGCTCTCAGTAGAGACCTAATTATACTTCAATTTCACCAGAAAACAAATGTCCAATATGTAACATGAAAGTTTTCAAAACATCTTGATCCACTGAAAACAGTTTGTAAGTAATGTGTAAATTGTGAGTTATGAATGATAGAGACATGGCCAGAGGCAGAAATGCCACATATCTTGTCTGCCATATTTCAGTTTATAAACAGAATTATTTATCACAGGTACTCTAGAGAATAGCTTGGCTCAGGAATCCAGCACAGAGAGTTTACAGCTATCAGAACACATAAGGTGTGAGGGGCACTGTGGCCTCCAGGAGAGAACGCTTCCTCATTGAGAAAAATGGTGGAGAAAGCCAGCGGACAGATAGAGTGTGCTCTGGGTGGAAGTTAATGCCGGTGATGGACAACCACTTCCAATGGACAGTTAACTCAAATACCAGGGAATTACAAAGACTAGGAGGAGTCTTCCTGCTTCCAATGTGGGCATTTACAGACCTGGAGAGTAAGAAATCTTTGACTAAAATGAACTTAATATAATATTATCAACCAAAGAGAAATTAAGGGACAATCCATTGGGCATATTAGTAGTAGAATAAGGTACAGAAATACACACCAAGAGGAGAATCAAAACTGGAGCATTGAAACAACAAGAATTCAACCCAGGTTTTAAGATGATATTTTTTCTTTTGTTTTTGTGCTGTACTAGGGTCGGAGCTCAAAGCCTGGTTGCTATCCTTGAGCTCTTTTGCTCAGCATTAGTGCCTTACCCCTGGAACCACTGCTCCACTTCTGGCTTTTTTGGTGGTTAAATAAATGTTTCCACACATGTTCCTTCCCAGGCCTGTTTCAAACCATGATCCTCAGATCTCATCCATAAGGGTATATTCATGTACAAAGTGAGAAATTTCCTTGTAGTATTTCCATAATGTGTGTGATACACTCAAACCATACTCACCACTTCTGTCACTGCTTTCTCTCTCTACCTCCAAATTCTCCTTTGCAAAACTATCTTACAAATCTTGTATGTAGGTATTTGATCGATCACTCTTTTGCTTGTGTATTTAATGCATGCGATCACATTCTCGCTTCTTTCCCTCACACTTCCCACTAGTGTCTTCATCCATGCCTCTTTATGTTATATCTGTATGTTTTAGACCAAGATTCTACATATGAAAGTAAACATGTGATTTTTGTCTATATGAGTCTTTGTTCACTTAACCAAATGATATTTGGTTATATCCATTTTTTTTTGCAAGTGACATACTTTCGTTTTTGGTTGAATAGAACAACATATTTTTCCATTTATCTGGTCATAGCACCTAAGTCGATTCCATAATTGGGCTACTATGATTACTGCTGCTATAAATACAAATGTGCAGATACCTCAGTTATATGCTCACAAGCGCTCAGGATAAAGCGCTGTAACACCCTCACTTGGCAGGTCTATATTTGTTTTGGATGAACTTTCACGTATGTTTCCATAGTGGGCTACACTAATTTACATGGTCACTAACAGTGGCTACAAGACTCTCTCGCCTCTGCACACACATTCTTACCAACTTTTTATGGTTGTTTATTTTGTTTGTTTTTCTTTAATACTATTTGAGTAAGATTGAATCTCAATAATGATTCTTTTACATTTCTTTATGTCCAAAGATATTAATCATCTTTCATTTCTTCCTTCTATTGTACTTCCTCCTTTGAAAGTTTACAATATATTCACCCATTTACTTATTGGGTTATTTTATTCCTCAGTGTTTATTTTTGTTTGTTTGTTTTTTGTTGGTCATGGGACTTGAAGTCGGGGCCTGGGTGCTATCTCTCAGTTCTTTAGCTCAAGATGAGTGCTCTACCGCTTGAGCCACAGCTCCACCTCCAGTTTTCTGGTAGTTAATTGGAGATAAGAGTCTCACCAACTTTTCTGCCTGGGCTGGCTTAGAACCATGATCCTCAGATCTCAGCCTTCTGAGTAGCTAGGATTACAGGCATGAGCCACAGTCACCGGGCTCTCAGAGTTTATTTTTAAACTATATTTTCAGGTTAGTAACACTTCACATCAGTGATTGGCAAGGATTTCTCCTGAGCTGTTACTTTACTCTGATAATTGTTCCCTTTGAAGTCAGAATCATTTTAATCTCACAAAATTCCATTTTTCAGTCCTTGTTCTTATGTCCTGGCATCCTGCTCAGGATGTACTTGCCTACATACACCTGAAATATTTTTGATTTTCTTCCAGTTGTTTCAAAGATCAGTCTCATATAAAGGTCTTTGGTTCATTTTGAGTTGTCTTTGGGACAGGATGAAAGAGAAGGATCTAGTTTCAGTCTTCTACATGTAGAAATTCAGTTTTCCCAGTACAATTTACAGATGGGACTTATCTTTCCTCTGATATATGCTTTTGATTCTCTTGTCCAGATTCAAATGTCTGCAGTAGCATGGACTTATATCTGGGTTTTATTTACTGGTCTCTGTGTTTTTTATGCATGCACAGTGATTTTACTACAATGGATCACTAGTATAGTTTTAAGTAGGCATGATGATAATTCCAACATTGCTTTTGTAAGCTCAGCATTTCTTTAGCTATTTAGGTCTTATATATTTCCATGTGAATTTTAAAAAATATTTTCTAAGTTAATAAGTCCAGTTCATCTGGATCATTATCACCCTCCCATCATTCCCCCCATCTCTCCCAATACATTATGATAGATATTATAGTGAATTGCTTTCCACATTACAGCTAATTTTACAATTTGAATTTTACCATTCCAAGAATACAACAGCTCTTTCTATCTTCTAAGATCTTCTTCACATTTACTTCCTTGGTATTTTATAGTTTGCATTTTAGATACCATTCACCTCCCAAATATGTCCTAAGTTTTTCCAATAACTATTCTGATGGCCTCAAGTTAAAGACCATTGTGGAGATGGTATGTGCTTGTTTATGTGTAAGTAGTTGTAAATATACAGGTATCTCCTTTTATCCAATAATATGCAGTGTATTTTGGTTAAGAAGGGGTCATTCCAGAAAATAAAATATCATTTAGAAATATTTTACTTTAAAATGCATTCCATCCAAACCTATGTGTTTTACTTTCACCTTTTACTTGGAAATTATGTTAGTATAAACACTATTGTTTTCCATTTTCTGTATAGTAGTGTAAAAAAAAGAGAATGGAACAAAATGAGCAGAAAAAACCCTAACCTCTTTCAATCGATGACACTTTACTTCCCTTCATTCATCAGTAAGTGTCCTACACTTATGTTAGAAATGTAGTATTTTCTCTGCAAGTAACTAATAATATAGTCTACTTCTTGTACTCTCATTTGTTCTCTCAAAGCTAAAAAATATCTGGCCAAGGTTTCAAAAGACAAAGACAGAGGAGCTGACAATATATTTGGAAATATATTTAGGTCTTGATTCCAAATACATTTATTCTCATTTTTTATTGATAACATGTTCTGAGTTCCTCCTGGAGTATTGGGAATGCCAAAGAGAAGAAAAGTTCAGGAGATTTGAGGGAGAGGAAAAATACTGGCAATTATAGAAGTGAACACTCCAATGAGCTGTTCCTAAGATAGAAGTGTCTGTCTGTTACTATGGAGTCAAGCAAAGCCCGACAATGGTCCCCACACCTGTTCCCAGGATTCTTTATCGGAAGCAGAGAATCTGGAGTGTGGAGCTGAGGTAATTCCTGGCAAGGTGAATACCATATTGGAACTGATACATGAAAGAATGACTTAAAAGGGGACAAGCGGCTCCGAATAGATGAGATCATGGAGAGAGAATGCAATTTTTTTTATTTTTAAAAAGAATAATCTGAGGAAGAAAATACAGATAGAAATTATTTATTAGAGGATAGTGAGAGTAGCAGGTTCATCTATCAAGTACAATGAACCCTTGCTCAAAGACAGGAGACGGCTCATAGAAAGAGAAAGGCGTCAGGGAAGAGAACACGGAAGCGCACATTTGATGGAGAAAGCGCCAGAGGAGAAGGGGTCGGGTTGATGGTTTCAGATAACATCTCTGTCCCCTGCGGAGTTGGATGTACTTGAGCGGACTGGTGACACTGTGCACTATTGCTGTGAGGAATCTCAGGGGATATGAACCAGCAGAGTGGAAGAAATGGCTGCAGGCCAGTTAGGATGTAGTAAGTGGACGGTGACTGCAAGACAGAAAATTGCCTCCAGGATGGAGAGGGAAAAAAACAGGCTTAAATGGCACCACTGGGGAAGAGCTGACATATTCTATCGCCAGTAAGGAGGATAAGGATTGGTGTGAAGCTATGCATGTTGTCAAAAATTAGGAAATAGAGACTGCAAACAAAATGGTGCTTTATCTTGCATAGATCTGTTTTTATGCATTGATAGATCCGGACCCCAAAAAATATTTACTTCCGAAATTCAATCATGTTTCCACTCAGATCAAATTGGTATTTTCAAAACTGTGATGGTAAAATTCTGTTCTGTAGGAGTGTGACATAACTTAGATATTAATTAGAAGAGAAATAGGGTAGGGATTGTTAACGATAGCTGCATTATCTGCAAATTACTTCCAAATCTCTCATCAGTTAGGCAATGGAATCATGGGGTTATTTATTTTATATCCCAGAGGAAATTGGTAAAAAAATAATTCAAATATCTTAATCCAGAAAGGAATCTATTTTCTGCACAGTTATTTGGAGTTCTAAAGAAATGGTAGAGGTACCACAAACAACTTCAGGTTTTTCTTATATAAATTCTTCCAAAAAGCATCAACTAACATGAAGTAAGAAATTATTTTTATTGATGAAATGAAGATGGATAAAGACATATTTAGAAAGGTAGGAGTTTTTTCCCTATGACTTAACTTAGTTAAAAAGAAAACTAGATTACAAACTTCTATTGAGAAGAGCTCTACATCCAAAATTAGGTTGGCCTAAAATGAATAAAAAACAAACCCCCAGCACCCTATGAGGTAGAAAACTGACAGTTCCTGCCATTAGACCTTTATACTTGTTCAAGTCTACATGCATGGCTTTTCCAGGCTTATCATGATCTTTTTTATTTTTTTATTGTAAAGGTGATGTACAAAGGGGTCCCGGTAATGAGTATATTTCTTTATAAAATTTTCATTTTCTCCTAGTTTTTTTCCTCCCAATGCCCCATCCCCACAAGTTGTATAGCTCATTTTCAAACAGTATCTGTTGTATTAGTTCACCCTTTGTCTCACCATTTTTGTGCTTCCCTATACTACCCCCAAACAGTTAAACTTACATACAAGACAAAAACTGTAGAAATCAAGAACTGAGAAGGGATCAAAATAAAACACCAAAAAAGTAAAATAATTAAAAAAACCTCTTATTTCCATTTCTTGGAGTTCATTTAAAAAAACATCATTTTATAAGGTCATGTCATATGAAGATAGCTATTGAGTCCTTGTGATCCTCTCCTAAATATCCTCCTGTGATCTCACAGAGGGTGAATGTTTGGAGTTCTGTTTAATTTACCTGGACTTTGATGTTTTCATTAGATCTTACCTTCCCAGAGGGGGCATATAGAGAATAGGACAAATATCATGCATGACTAACATCTTCCCCCTGATCCAAAAAGCTACACCTAGTTAGAAAATATTTGTTTTTCAATTGTTTGTAGCACAGATTTTAAATCAGTGCAATGCTCATACAACTTCAGAATATTTTATTTTGTCCTAAGTATTAAGTGAGTGTGAGAGTGGAGATAATGACTTTATAATGAATAAACCCTGACAGGCCACACCTTACTCAAGTAAGCACTATGCCATGACTATGAATAGACACTGACCTTATGAGCCCCAGCATGATGCACTGTGAATGGTTCATCTTTTCTGCGAGGCCCTTCCCTGAAGTGAAAAACCCTGGCACGATTACCCATGGATCATTTGGTGAGCATCAAGTGGGTATTCTAGAAAATACCTAATGAAGCCTTTCACAAATGCCAAGGTTGTGAAGGAGATGGAAGTGTAATAGGAAGGAGACAGCAGCTAAATGCAACGTGGTATGCTGATCTAGGAAAGAAAGACAAAAACATGGTGGAATCTGAATGAAGTTTGTATTTTAAAGTGGGATTGTCACAAGATCATCTTCTTAGTTTTGAGAATTTCCCATTATTTATTTCATATGTCAATCTAAGCAGAATTAGCTGAAAAAATGCATGGAGTTTTATTTTGCTGAACTTTAACCTTTCTGAATAACTATACTATTTCAGTTCTTCATCGAATCTCCACTGTATCAGTTGTTACGTCTGCTTATATGTGTGGATACCACTCAGCATTTTTACTTTTAAGTTTATAAGCTAAATCTAGCTTCCACACATAAGGGAAAACATGAATCCATTGACTCTCCAGGCCCAACTTATTTCACTTAAAGTATTTTTTTTCAGGTCCTTCCATTTCTTTACAAACGGTACTATGTAATTCTTTCTAATGGATGAGTAAATTCCATCGAACATACACACCACATTTTCTTGATCTACTATTTGATTCCAGGGCATCTAGGCTGATTTTATACCTTGGCTACGGAATATGAAAATTCAAGGAAGAACTCAAATGAAGGGTAGGACAAAGGGTGAATTAATTCAGCAGTAATATTCACTAGACACTGTGCTGAAAGTGAACTATACAATGAGTGGGAGACAAGGGTCTGGATGAAAAAAATAACGGAGAAAATGAAAGATGAGGTGACAATGTTGCAAAACATATACTCATTACCTGACTTATGTAATGAACTCCTTTGTATGTCACCTTTACAATAAAAAAAATAAGAATGTAATGCATTAGAAAGGCAACCCAAAGTTTGGCAAAATAAAACAGTAGAAACACGTACTTTAAAGGGGTAGAGTGGAATCAAGGGGGAAAAGGTGGACAAATTAAGAGGAGACAGGGATAAGGATGCAGTTAAAAATTCAACATATACTACAAAATAAAGAAAGAGTGAAGGACTGGGTGGGCTGGGACAGATGGGAGAGAATGTTGAACAGGGTGATGATGCTCAAGATCTATTGATTAATAAACTGATCTGCTAAATGGCAACTCTTTGTGTACAACTGCTTAAAGATCATATTTAAAAGAAATTAAAACAGGCTGCAATTGTGGCTTAAGTGCTATAGTACCTGCTGAGCAAACTTGAGGCCTCAATGATCAGCCCCATTACTGGCAAACAAGAAGAAGAAAAAAACAAGGTATGGACACTGTGCCAGTAATACAATTCTCATCGGTGGCTAAAATTATCTTACTTTAAATTGTGAAAGAATCACAGAAATAGGTATAGAAAGAGAAAGACAAAGACAGACAGGCAAACAGAGACAGAGGTAGCAACAAGGACAGAAGAAGAGACAGACACAGAATATTTCTCCTTTGAAAATCATTCAAACCAAACCCTGTTGTAAAAAAAATATTTTGTGGCCCCAAAAATTTAAACACAAAATGAAATGTAAACACAACATGTTAAAACAGGAGTGTAATTTTTTTAAACTATTTGCATATAAAAATTGGTAATGTTTGAAGAAGTTATTTGTTTTATTCTGCAGTTAAAAGGCAAATAGAAGGGATCTTTTTGAGTAAACAGCAAGTAAAATTTTATGATATAGAGAAGATGTATGAAGATCATATAACATTTAAACATTCTAATTATAATATTAAAATAAGGAAAAGTGGTAACTTTTCGTGGATGAAAGAAATTCTAATGATTGAAATTAGGAAGAAAATATTAGAAAACAAATATATATTTTGTTATTTGTGTATTTGATGAAATCATGTCTGCATCACTGAAAACAAAAATTTAGCAAAATAAAATGGCAAAGTCATTATGGGATTGTTAACGGATGAAAGGCCATGTTAGTAAGTATAGCTATTAATAATCAAAAGTCCTGGAGCCTAATTGCACTCCACAGGTATTTGAGAAGATATTAAATGTTTTTTATCATAATAAATTGAAAATGCAATTAATTAGTCTACAGTGTACTGAAAGATGTCATGGTATAAACGATTATAATTAGTTATCAAAGTAAGGTATTTTTATTCATATTGTACGGTTCATATTGAAATTTTAGCTTAATAAAACTAGAAAGAGAGAGAGAGAGAGAGAATTCAGTTGGCCTATGCCAAAAATATTTTCATTTCTTTCAGAAAGACTATTAGAAATGCCAAATAAATTAATAAATTCCAATAACATTGCTTAGTTATTGTCTATAAAGTCAAATTGTTCTTGCCTAAACTCCATGCTATAAAATCTATTTCAGTTAATACATTTGTATATATTTACATCCCATCAACATATTTACCTATAAGTTTATAAACTAAATCTAGTTTCCACATATAAAAGAAAATATGCACCCATTGGTTCTTTTGGGTGAAATATTCAAGACTAAAATAGATGTCATTTGAGAATGGACTGTTCTTTCTCTTATTATTTGACACAAGGCATTGAGAGATATTTCAGGACCAAGCTCTAACATTAAATAGAGATGTGATATTTTTTACTCTGGAAATTTAAGTTATATGAAATTGTTTCCTACAGTAAAACTTTTTTGCTTCACTTTTTAAATGTGTGTGTGTGTGTGTGTGTGTGTATGTGTGTGTGTATGTGTGTGTGTATGTGTGTGTATGTGTGTGTGTATGTGTGTGTGTGTATGTGTGTGTGTATGTGTGTGTGTATGTGTGTGTGTGTATGTGTATGTGTGTGTGTGTGTGTGTGTGTGTGTGTGTGTGTGTGTGTGTGTGTGTGTGATTTTTGTTTCTTTACAAAGAGGCCCTAGATAATAGCTCAGGCATCACAGACCATAGCTTAGTTTGGTTTTAAATTGAAAACCCTCTTGCTTCAGTCTCTGGGGGTTTATTCAGTTCTGGGATTTATTTCTTAATGCACATAACTTCAGACTTAATGAGTTAAGCATCAACATGGGCCCCAAGGGTAAAATTTCTTTACATGAGAGCCAGAAGGACATGCATTTACCAGAGAATGCCAGTGTTTGGTACAACAAACTGACCTTGGCTCCAACTTCCATTTGGATCCCAGAATTTCAGAGGTAGCTGTTATAGTTTCATTCAATTAAATTAAACAATTAAATTTTAGTCTATTTTTTGCTTAAGCATTTTAAAGTTTTAAACCTAAAAATTCAGGTAAATTTATTACCTAGTTTACTACATATATCTGCATTTAGGTTAATGAGGAAAAATGAATTTTCAAGGTAAAGATCAATAAATATTTTATCATCAACAAACATAAATAATTATTATATAAAACAATATGTTAAGAAAATGTCATCTGATCCATAACATAACTCTAAAAGATCAAAAAGTATGATTCTTTGGGACTTTCAAAAGAAATTTTAAACCATAAGCAATTTTAATAAGCATGGAATATCAGACACATACATCTCCCAACCATAATGAAATAATAATTATAATTTTGAAATTGAAGAAATGGAGCTAGTAAATATTTGATGTCCAAAGTTTGGAATTGCAGTAGATGTAATTAGAATAATTTTAGGAAAATCTTCACTGAAAATATCTTTTGCCTTTGGAGAGAATGAAGAAACCCACCCTAAGTGTTTCTTTTCAAATGGATTGTTTAAGTTCTCATTTATGAAATATTTCTTAGTTGAAACTATTCACATTAGCAATCATTTGATACTATTAAACAGAGTCATACAAATAATTTAAGTGGTTTTACTAATGGTTTATTTTTCTCCTAAGAAATCTAGAGTGTTGAATTGCATAGATTCATTCCCCAGAACATATATTTACCTTTTGGCATGAATTTCTCTTACAAATTGTCTTACATTTATCATCCCTCCATTAAGTTAAATAAAGGGAAAAACTCCTACAATTTTTCGATTTAATGGACCTCTTATTAATTGTGTTCCATTAATCAAAGTTTTAACATGCTGCAGACTTTGACTGTGTGAAATGCATTAGAGATACAAGAGACAATTTCCACATGTTTTAACCTAAGGATGAGCAGAAGTAATAGTCTAGAAAACTCTTTTCTATAACAAAAAGAGGATACAAGGATAAGGTGCTTTTGGTAAGCATAGAATGAAATTCACTTACATTAATATTGTGCATTAGTATGCAATTGTTATCATTAAAAAACACCACAATATATTTGCTTAGAACAACACAATCCTACCATTTGGTCCAGGTCAGAATTCAGTAGCACAGGATGCTGGGTTAAAAGCTGGAGGGCAACAGAGGTGTAGTTCTTTGATGAGACACTAACAGCTTATCCATTTCTTTGACTTTCCAAATTTGTTTACAATAAACACCAGCATTTCTTGGCCAATGTCCACCTTTCTTCATCTTCCAAAGTGGTAAAGGCAAGATAAGTCCTTATCACATCCCATCAATCCAGCTTCTGGACCATCTTGATTATAAGAGAATAATCTTTCTTTTTGTTCTTTTTTCCCCCTAAAATTATCTGATTCAGTGCCACCCCAAGTCTTAACTCCTTTTTCACCATGCAATGTATCTTTGGGAGACCATTATTCTGATTTCCATGATGAACATACTTCCCAATAACATACAAAATTCTGAAAAGAATAATCCAGCAGAACTATCACTGATGACAGAAATACTAAGTTTCCTGGAAACAGTGGCTCACATCTTCAACCTTAGGAGGCTGAGATTTGAAGATTGCAGTTGGAAGTCAGTCTGGAAAAATTAATTACCACCAGAAAAAAAAATGCTGAAAATGGGGCTGTGGATCAAGTGGTAGCTTTGAATATAAAATCCCAGAGACATCATCAGGTCCTAAATTCAGAACACGGGACTTACACACATTTTAAAAAAGGAATAGTATGTCTCTGTGCAATGTAATAATTGAGAACATTTCTATCTGAGGTTGAACAAAGTCTAATATTCACAGATACTTTTTTCAGTAAGGTACCACAAAATCAGCTATAATAAGCTTTCAAGGATTTTTAAAATCTCTTCTATTCAAATTTCGTTGACTATTTTATTATTTATCTGTCAACAAGTATTCTTTGTTTTCTAATACAAAATCCATGTCACTTTGATCTTTAAGATTAAAATATTCTCAAGACTTCCTGGAGCGGTACTTTATAGAAATGGTCTATCAGCCTCACAACTGAACAAGCGATGGAAGGTAGAAACACGATTCTAGTGATCATCACACCATCTAATTTTGGAGATAAACTTTGTATTTAAAAATAGGCACTCCTAGGTTGATAAGTTATAAAGAGACTGAGAGGATTCTAATCATTTCACAGTACAAAGTTCTTAATTCCAAATTGCCCAAGGGTAAACCCTTCAAGAAAATGAAGCCAAGAGTCTCAAACAAGGGATACAGGAGGACTCATGGCAACAATGAGATGTACAAGACTACAAGACGTTATGCCCGAAAACAAACTTTACAACTTCAGCTGGGAGGGGGGGGCAAGCAGAGGTGGGAGGGCAGGGATGGGAAGGGGAAACAAAAGAAAGAGGCAACAATATTCGATAAAAATTGTACTCATTACCTTGCTCATGTCATTGTAACCCCTCTGTATGGTATTTTCACAATAAAAATAAAAATAGAGAAAGCCTGCCCATGGTCTAGTGAAGCTATAAGGAAATGTGAAACCATCTTTTTCTTTCTGTACATGTTCTTTTTGTTAAAGTGTCTGCAAAATAAATGTATCTCCAGTTCTTCATCCCTCACATGACTTGTGTTCACATGATTTATGGCACCTTCTTCCTAACAAGGAGTAGATTCTACTTTCTAAAGCTTTGAATGCAAGGAGCCTTGATTTACTTTGGCCAAGAATAGTGTGATAAAGTAATAACTCTGCCTCAGGCCCTGTTCAAAAGACAATGTGCATCACCCATGCCTGTAGAAACAAGCCAAGAGAGGGAAAGGGTCTAGAGAGTAGACTTTCAAGGTCCTCCAATGGGCTGCGTGGAGATTAGGCTCTGCTTTACTGAGACCAGAATTGGGACTATAATAAATAAAACCTATTGTAACATATAGAATGAGGTTTATAATGATTATTCAACAAAAGCTCATTGATCTATTGCTCATTATCATTTCATGTCTCACACAAGTGTTTTAAAAAGTACACTTTTTGACCACCTTATTATACATAAAGAACATCACTAGTCTCCAGGAGTCACTAAGACTTAACTTTTCAATGATAGTTAATTCTTTGAATCATCATTGCAGTCCTGTTGTTACCCATCTAAATACAAAAGACCTATTATGGCAGACCCTCTTTCAGTTTTTCTGTTTATTTTTCCTCAAATAACCTAATCAGACAACAGTTGAGACAATATCATTTGATGAAGTACATGTATTAGCAAATTATACTTTTTTCTTTAATTAATTTTCTACATACATTTTTCTCTTCAAAGCCTTTTCCTTTTCTAAACCAAGCTGACTCAAAAAGATGAAGATGTAGTCAACAACTTGAAATTCTCTGATTCTGTTTCTATTTTTAATTCTATGAACATGTTAGATATATAAACAAGTATATTTTAACAGCATATGTGAGAGGGTGTATAATTTATGACTAGTATGAGCTTTGCTGAAATATGCCTTATTTCCACTGGCATTAGAAGAGAATTTAACATTCAATAATGTGCATTTTTGGAGAAAAATTAACAGTGAGTTTCAAAGATTCCCTGGACAATTAGAAGACAGACATTCACTACAGTGCAACCTCTTTCTGTATTTGTGTAACCTTAAGACTCTTTGCATTTCCCAGATCAGCTCTTAAATCACCACATATTGTAGGTATGATTGCTCTCCGTTCGGTTCAATGTTAAAATTCTAACCACTCTATAACCTAGAGTCATGCACCATTTTCTAACCATGTAATTTATTTTAAATGCTGTTCATAACATCAATACATGTCTTACTAAACCAATATAGCCCGTGTATTTGTCTCTCTGTAAATCTGAACAACTTGGAATTTTTTTTAAATCCATTGTCTACCTACGAAAATATCAGTTTACATTCACAAGAAAAAATTAGGGTTGCAAATGGAACTCATTAGAACACTAAAATTGAACAAAGCAATGCTGAAGTCGATCACCGGAACTGAGCGGAAGTCGATCACCTGACCTGAGAGCATTCATCCATCTTCTCCTTGTAGGAAGAGAAGTAAGAGATAACCTTTCATCAGGTTCCAGGTAGCCTTCATTTTCCTCCTAGTCTTCTCTTTTTTCTTCTTAAGTTGTTAAACAAGAGCTGTCAAATGAGGCTAAACATAGGATCCAGTATTATGACATTTGATACGTTAGGTTTTCCTTTTTGTTCATCATAAAGATAAAACAGAGGAGCAATTTTTCAGTGACATGAGATGTGTATTCATTGAAACCTAAGTGTTTATGACTAAGAATGTATGGCATTTATTAGGTAAGAAAATACGAGCACTACTGTTATGAAGAATGAACGGGAGTAACACAGCAGTTCTCTACAACAGCTTCAAGTGAAGTTGTAATTCAGAAGGCTCATAGCAAACAAAATACAAATGGTCTAGAGGTGAACATAATAACGTACGACTGGAATTGGAACTTTTTGAGAGGTGAGCCTGATCTCACTCTGTATATCCCAAGTGAGCTCAAATTCCTGATTCTACTGCATCAGCCTCATGAATGCTGGGATTACAGGCGTATGCTACCCACCTTGGAACCACCTTAATTCTGAAAATAAAATTTTAATGATGACATGTAAATAAATCAATTGAAAAGTGTTTTTGCTTTACTTTTTGAAGTCATTTATTGCCAATCTTATTCCTTTTATAGTCTTCCTTAAGTTCCTATAGAAGTTTCTCATCCTTATTATTAAACACAGATGGGTATTTGTGCATGTGATATATTTTCCATATTCTTGGAAAGAATAGGCAAAAATTATGGAAAACATGAAGATTAGTATAGTAGGGATACTACAAGAGCATTATAAATTATAGCATCCATATTAGGTTGCAATGTCCAGGTAACAAGTGGATATGTTTTATATGTCGCTCTTTCTCTCTATATAACATAATATAATGTAATATATTTATATGTTTTATGTAATTATATGTGATATAAAGTAATATATAATATGCTATGTAATATATAGTGTATTATATATTATACAGTATATTATGTAGATAACATAATATTTAATATTACATGTTATATGTAAAACATTAGATAAGTAATGGCACAAATGTATTCAATGGAGAGAAGCATTAATACTGGTTCTCAAATAGACTCATTAGAATTTTGGCTTTGAACCCAAGATTCACAAGTAAAAGCTTTTGTGCCATGACAAGTGTTGCTCACTGTTTCAAGGCTCTTACCTGCATGCTCCTTTTCTGAAAAATTGATATTAAAATACACTCCTCACAACTTCAGTGTAAAATTTAGATCCTTCTAATGTAAATAGTTAGTATTACTCTTTATTCAAAATAATGTTCTCAGTGTATTATACTACGCATAATACTATGTATCTGATCAGATTTCACAAGAAATTTGAGTACATTCTACATATGAACACTGATTCTACACAGGACCGCACCACAGTGTGGCTGCTGGGTTGTTCCTTTATTTAGGACATAGTTCCCGATTTCAAAGTGTAGCTAGTAGTGGTTAGTTTAAGCGTTAAGCATTTCACACTTAATGTTGCCCCCACCATGAGAGAAACCCGTGAGCCTGCGTGAAACGTGGAATCGATGGAGCTGGTTACCTCTCCGGAGGGTCCGATTAAGCCTATTGTCCCGATTTGGGTTCCCCTGGCATTTCCTGCTGCCTTAAGCCTTAGTCCATCAAGTACCCAAGTACCATTGAGAGCTCTGTATCTATTCCTGGTTTATTTTTTCTTCTCTCTTCAACCCATTCAAGGATTTTCTCTTTCCTTCTCAGATTCAGCCCCCTGCGTTTCTCAGGTAAACACAGAGTTGGAGAAGAAAACTATACACTACAGCTACAAAAAACAACGATGCATTATGCAGCTACAGAATACTATAAACGATGCAGCTACATTCCTGAGCGGACGGACAGAACATACATTTCAAAAATTTAATTTTTTAATTGTCTGGGTTTTTTTCCAGCCAACCCCCAATTTCAAACTTTAGGAGACAGTAATTAGATATCCCTTGAGGAAAATGCATCTCCTATTAAGGGTAAAGTTTTATGAAAATAAGCCATCTTTGATTAGAAGTTAGCATCTAATTATGTTATCTAATAGAAAATTCTGTTTAATAAAAACATCTTCTATTTTACAAAGTCCCATGTTTCATGACAGATACCATCTCTACTAAGAATTTATTTGTCTTCATGAATCCAAGTCAAATAGGCTAGTTGGCTAAGTAAGTAAATTGCTTTTCTCTTCTCTCTCTCTCCACAATGTCAGGCCAGTGTTATTAATGGAGCAAGAAGGCTGGTGTTAAGTGATAATATTAATGTAAAGCAGTAATCAAGTGAATTGATCTTTTCAGCTCTCTACAAATGGAAAATCAGAAAATCTATTCATTATTCTGTCAGATTGCTTCATTATGAAATTAATCATTAAGTTCATGTGATAGATACGCTACCATCTGTTCTAGGTGATACATTATGTCACCCATCTCAGGCTAAAAGCTGTGTCTTACCCCAACGCCACTCAGACCCCCATACAATGTAACATCATCAAATGCAGTCTCTGATAAGGGTCGTATTTCTCCTTGTCTTATAACCTACATATTGAGAAAAAATTATAACCTCATGTAGTCAGTAAACATTGTTATTTGAGAAAATAACTAGTACGAGGTTAAAGAAGCCAAATTCTTTCAACATGATGCTACTATAATTTGTGTGTATGTACACTTCTAATATTTGTACCACTCCTGCTTCTCATAATTTCCTAGGAAAAATGTATAAAAACAATATTTACCAAGTTAACATCATGTGTCATTGAGAAGACTGAATGTCACCTAGTCTCGTTAACAATATATAGAGAGAGAGATAGATACTTAATGCCATTAACATCATGCTTTCAACAGTATCCTCAAATTAAAAATACAATTACATACTACGTTTAAGTATATTGTTCAAAAATACTACTGAGATATATACAGTTGAAAATATAAATTAAAAATAATTTTAGGTCACAGTCAGTCTGCCATCGAGAAGGCTATTTCTATCTGTGTTGCATAGTGGGGGGTGGATAAAATATAATTTCTGAGAATTCCAGAGGAAATTAATTCCAAGTTGGAACATTTGCTGTCAAGAATTGATTGCTAAATCTCACCTGGCAGTCACATATAATGATTTCTATTTTAAGCTGCCAGTGAAGAGCTAAAGTATAGCAGTTGATTATTTATATTCCATATATTCAAGGATATCTATGAAATGAATTCACAGGTGCATTTTGTTAAAGTTATTGTTTTTATACATGTGTAGTCATTAGAAAAATCTGGAGATCTGGTTATACACACACATATATATATATATATATATATATATATATATATATATATGTATAATACCAAGTAAGTTACAATACCAAGTAAGTTACAAATTTTTAAGTCTATAAAAAGCATGTCAGTTATCCTTATGACTAAGTATGGAAAGTTCTGCTACAAAGCCTTTTGGAACATAAGTTCCTATTTCAAAGTAGCACAGAAAACTACTTGGAGATTCTGAACAGACAGAGGCTGAACATCGAAGGCAGAGGTCAAGCGGCTGAAGAAAATAGTCAACAAGATTCAGTGTAAAGTACTCTCAATGTGTCAAACCTTAGTTAAGGACCAAATTGCTTTTATTCTTATTATACCTTTGTGATTACATAATAGATAACTACTATATTTTTGGCAAAAATATTAAAAAGGACAAGCCAAAAAAAATCTCACCTAAAACTGAATTTCCATTGGTATTTTGATGTCCAGGATGCTAATTTTTCACAATGCTTTTGCATTGAGTGAACTGAAATTGGATTATTAAAAATAGGCCTGTAATTCCCTTTTCACCAGATAAAGTATTTTGAATACTTTCTTCAAGATTTTGTATCTTCAAATATAACTTTGAGTACTAATTTATCAGCTATAATAATAACCAAAAATTATTTAACAGATATTTCACTGCTTGTGTATGCCGCAACTGAAGCTTTGCTTTCATAAATAACACTGGGTGATTATGATTGTAATTACTTTTTAAAATATAGCCTATGCCCATTCTTTAGAAATCTACTGTTCACTCTTCAGAAATTTCATCGTAATTTATTCTCAACTGTGTTGTATCAAAGTGCTCATTTTCCTACATATCCTCACAATCCTCAGAATTGAGATTTGTCTGTGCAATTTCCCCCTTCTATCTCAGATAAGTCAGAATGTCAGGCTCCTACTAGAATATATAAATAAATCTAAGACATTTCTCATTTCCAATGCTTCAGACAGAGTAAAAGACAGGAAGCATCTATATCATTAAGATTTCAAAACCATTCTACCATTAAATAATAAGACACAGATACATACAATATTATAACATATAAGAATATCATTATGTACTGAATTACAGTTGGTAAAGGAACATTAGTCATTTATATATTCCCACATTTTGTTTTCCATTTCTCTAGATTTGGAATTTATTATTTTCCTATATACTTTGACATAATATAAACTTACAAGTCTTCTTTCTTAATCTTTCATTTGAATATAATGCCGTACTGAATATCATAGTCTGAAGTTTATTTCTCTACTTTTGAAAACCGAGACTTTGTTTTTCATTTTATAAACATTAAGTTCTACTTGCCTGCAGATATTATTCTTCTGGATTTGTGATTATCTTTACACTCAAAACCTTCCACAATATGTTACTTTGGTGATTTCCCCATATGTTGATATATAACATCATTATTAGCTCTGCTTTAATTATTGACCATAACATACCATGGAAGGAATAAAAAGAATCACAACACCCCCTGGAGTCTATCAATAATCAACACAAGTGAGTGAGCAGTGTTGGGTAAGAAAAGGAGCTCTCCTTTCACCTCTTTCTGAAGTAACTTTCATCAGCAGTATGTTTTGCTTTCTTTTTCACATAGCCTCAAAAATAGTAAGACCTAGGTACTCATTTTATTTTTCTAACAGACCATATGTTCTTCACCTTATTTATGTTGTACTAAGATTTTGCGCATGGAAATCATAGTTAGGTGATTGCAAATAGCTTTCAGCGCAAACATCTATTTACAGTTTCCGTTGCCTGGGAAAGCTGCCTCCCACTTCCCTGGCATGCTCTTCTGATTTAATGAGTTGTATTAGTGACATAAACAATGTCAAATCTCATCACATGCCGACCATGGTGTCCTTTCTGCTTTGCTGTATATTGTCCCTTGACATTCATTTCTTTTCTACCTTCTTGCCGGTTAATTTTTTTAGAAGATTTCATTCTCATCAGAAATTTAAAAAATAATATGGTGTGGAATGAAGCGATATGATAGAAAGGAGAAGTTTCATCACTGAGATTCAAGGAACAGCTCTGTTCAGGGTCCTTGCCTGAGTGATTGACTCTCAGCTAGTGCTACTGAAGAAGAAAGTTCCTGAAGGCATGCACTGGAGGTATGGGGTTATATTTTCTCATGTGTAGCTAGATAGTGACTAACTACTTACTGTCACTGCACTGCTGATGAAATTGTCACTCCTGGAGTTCAGATGAGAATGTGTATTTGAGAAAAGCTTGTTTTGTAAAACCAAGGAGGCATCCCAGCCTTGGGAATCCAACACGAGGAAGCAATGACTAAGACAAACAGCTCAGTGGTCTATTGCAGAAATCTCACTCTAAGTCAGACATGGGAGAAAGAGAAAGTCCAAGCTCTCATTCTTCAGGTAGACTGGTATTCACTTCTGAAGTCGTGAATTTAATGTTTTACATTATTTCTAAGCAGTTGTACAAAGGAGTTTACATTTGACAAAGCCCTTTATGAACACAACATCTGTGTCAATGGATCAAAACCCCCTTTCAACATGCTCACCCTTATCCAATGCGTTCCTCACTCTTCTTCACTTTCAATTCTTCTACTTGGATTCTTGACTGTATTCTCACCCTCTTATCTTCATTTGGCCACCTGTTTTCCCTTGACCAAATTCCCCTCCTCTAGAGAACCCATTTCCTAGATTTTTATTTTGCTGAACTATTACTGTGCCTTTTAAGGAATTACACCATTTGAGATCTCCTTTGAATTTACCATATTTCAGTTAATATGTTTATATACACTTGCATGACACCCAATGTACTTCCTTATAATGTTGTAAGATAAATCTAGCTTCCACTTAGAAGGGAAAACATGGATCCTTTGTATCTCTGGTCCTGACTTGCTTCACTTAAAGTTTTCCAAGTCTCTACAAAGAGTGATATCACTCTTTGCACATATGTGTTGATGTATATAGTTTTTCTGTGTATTAATTATTATCAGAAATAACTTATAAATTACTCATTATTTCTTTCATCTTAAATGTTATAAGGTAGGAAAAGACATCTAAAATCATGGTGCAAGTAATATTTATAAGTGGAAAATTTTGAATTTCTTTGAAGTAATAAGAATCCAATACTGTTTTAATTTCTTATTAATCCATGTTCCACCAAATGAGTGAGAGTTATTACTGGAGGTATTTCATTGATTACTTTATTGTTTAATTGACAAACAAAAAGAAATTATTATCTCTGTGGTGGTAACTAGGCTATGTCATAATCATATTCTTTTTGAAGAAGTGTTAATATAATAATGAAAGAAGACTTTGGCTGCTCCATCTTTCCATAACCTATTTCCACAAGTAATTACTGACCATATTGTAACTGAAATTTCCTCTCCACTCTCTATCAACTTTTAATTCATTTATTTATGAACACTCTGTCTATACACGGTCACTTAAATTATGTGAAGCCTTCTAGAGGATGCTGTTTCTATGTTCTGATGCCAAGTTATGGAATTTGATTGAGGTTCCAAATCATAACAAGTCAGATAATATCATATACTGTGATTTTCCTGGCTCAGAACCAAATACATATTTCACAACAGTTTTATTCTTCATCCAAATATGTTAAAAAGGTTCCTGTTCAATTTTTCTTAATTTAGCCCAATCAACTTGATATTTTGGCATCTGTTGTTCTCCACCAAAATGACAAAATTTTAAGAGGCATAGACAAGTCACATGCACAATCTCATAGGAAAAAAATATGCAACAATGTGAGATACATATTCCAAGATCACACCTTTGCTATAACGACCTAAATAACAGAAACTGTAGGCACCAAAGCACATAGAAATTTCAACATTATTTCATTTAGCTAATCAAACAATTACCAAATAGTAGTGGCAGCGCATTTTCAATGTTTGTTAAGCTATTCACTTCAGGGGATGCAGGATAAATCCCTTCATCCTTAGAATGTTCTTTTATGTGTTATTTGTGGTTTCATGTGTTATACAATACATTGTCTTTGAATCAGAGAAGACAATGCAATATGTCCTATGTGCTAATGGTCTGGTATGCACCGAAGAATATAAAGACAGTCTGTTATCTTTTCATCTGCTAATTGGAGAAAAGAGTCTCACTGACATTCCTGCCTGGGCTGACTTTGAACTGTAATCCTTATATCTCAGTGTCCTATGCAACTAGGATTTCAGGCATGAGACCTGGGGTACCGAGCTGTTCTACTGTTCTACTTGTGTGGGGTGTGTGTGTGAGTGTGTGTGTGTGTGTGTGTGTGTGTGTGTGTGTGTGTGTATGTGAGTGTGTGAGTGTGTGTGTGTGTGAGTGTGTGTAAAGAGAGAGAGAGAGACTTTTTGAGATCTTTCTTTCCTTGTCATCATTTTCCCAGTAGAGATCTTCTATCCACGCATGACATTGAATTAAATGTCATGAATTTATTAGGTAAAACTGAAATTGTCTAAATACAAATATTGTACAAATTAATGTTGTCTTATACTTTCTCCTACACACACACATACACGTTAATGTAAAGTTGAAATATTATATTTTACTTTGTGAACATTTTTGTGTTTAAATATTTCAGTGAAATAATAATGAACAAGTAATTGCTAAGAATTAGAGTACTGACCTACAGGAGTTTGGACCGAGATCTTTCCAGAGTCATACATTTCTGTTTCACTTCTGCCCACAATATTTACATGATTCTTAATGAGAAGGTGGGTATAGCACCATAATAAAGGTCTATAAGCTTTGTTGTAGATAGCCAAGAGCACGAGAAAGAAAACGAACAAATCTCAAGATTTTGTGAATGTGTTTTCATTTTTTTCTTTTTTTCTTTTTCAGAGCATTACCACTTCAATCATCCAAACACACTTCACACACATCTATTGTGCAAAAAATACATGTATTCACCTACAATACAAACAAAAAAATCAACATGTATAATTTCAGACACTTTTGCCATGGCTGGATTTTCCTTATATTTTGACCAGCACAAATGAAATATTGTTTTACATTCTATCTTTAATAATGAATAGGTTTTCTCATAAAAATAAAAAGTAAATTTAGACACACTTATAAACTTATGCTTTGAAGTTCCTTCTATATGAAGTAAAGATCATTTCTAAGAGAGTATAGACTTAAAGAATGTGACATGCATTACTATGTTTATTGCAGCATTATTTATCATAGCTAAGATATGGAACCAACCTAGATGCCCCTCAGTAGATGAATGGATCAAGAAAATGTCATGTATATATATATATATATATATATATATATATATATATATATATATGAATACCATGCCCCCATCAGAAAGAATGACCTTGCCCCATTTGTTAGGAAATGAACAAACTTGGAAAAAATTGTATTAAACGAAGTAAGCCAGGCCCAAAGAAACATAGGTCCCATGCTTTCCCTTATTTGCAATAACTAGTATTAAATCTAGGACAAGCAGAAAAGGTCAAAAGCTATGTACATATGACCATATAAAATGACGTTAAGTGAAATGAACCCCAAGATAGGGACACAACTTGTTTTTTTCTTTCTTGCTAAGATTTTAATGTATCTAAAATGTACTATGTGAATTTTTTGTTTCTTTTGAATGTTCTTTCCCCATAGTATAACCCCCTGTTTTCACTCTATTTGATGTCAGTGCCCTGCATCTTATATATACATTTTTCTAATTTGGCAAGGGGGATGGAAATAACTAAATGTTGAAACAAGGTTACAGGTTGACCCATTGTAACAATAAGATGTACAATGTTGAAAATGAACTTTACAACCTGGGTGGGGGAGGGCTGAGTTAGGAAGGTGGTGGGGGGAAGGGATGGTAAGGGAAAAACAAAGGAAGTGGTAACAATGCTCCATAGGAAATAGACTCATTACCTTACTCACATAATTTCAACCCCTTGTACACTATTTTTACAACAAAAAACATAAAAATTAAAAAAAGAATGTGGCATACATGAGCTTATTATTTAATTTAATATTTTATCTTATATATTTGGTGTGATGTAAATAAGTGTGTAGTTTATTACTTTTATTTGCATTACCTATTTCTTAAATCTTCTACAAAGTATGGATGAAATGAGAAAGTCAGATCAGCAAAAATATATTCTCTAGCCTTCTGACATGAAATTTTCAGGGTTTTTGTTTTCTTTGTTTGTTTTAGTGTTGGTCCTGGGGCTTGAGTTCAGAATGTAGGCACTGTACATGTAATTTTTCACTCAAAGCTAGCTCCCTGCCACTTCCAGCTTTTTTACTGATCAATGAGAGATAAGAGTCACTCTGCTCTTCCCCGTTTAAGCTGTCTTTGAACTTGGGATCCTCAGATCTCAGCCTCCTGAGTAGCTAGGATTACACTCATGAGCCACCCAGGCCCGGCTCCCAGCTTAGCTTTTGAAGTCATAAACATAAGTAGGATTTTGCAGCATTAAGATTCATTTAAAAAAGTACTCAAAAATAATTTAGGGCAACATTTACCAATGAAATGAGTTAATTTTTGTTGTGCTAAAAAGTATTCAGAATTTCCAAAGAAAACAGAAAATTGTTAGGGAATAAAACACTACAGAATTTGTTAAACTTTAAAATTATATACGTGTCCTTATTTCTTGGCACAAGTCTTTAAAACAATAATACTTTCAGAAAAAGATGTTATAAGAAATGGATCAATTTCCTCAATCAAGTTTTTTGTTCTTTTATGTGACATTCATTTTTGTATTCACTTTAGGCATCAGACTTGTTTTTCAAAACACTACAATCGTGTTTATTCCTTGTAGAACACTAAAATGCACACTGTATCCAAGTGTCAGAAACAAAGGATCCAATTGTTAACATTACTGAAATGTTGCCTTGTGTTCACAGATAATGAGAAAAATGAGGCAGTGGCAGGCACCTTGCCTGCTCTCTTATTTCGGTGGAAAGGAAGGCTTCTCCTCCGTTGTCTCTCAGATTTCCTCCTCCCCGCTGGTGACAGATCAACACACATCACAGAAGTTGAATCGCACTCAGGACTCAGCCCTGAGAGTGCCGCAGTCAGGAAGCATGTCAGACTCCTAATGATGCTAGTGTAAACTGCCAAGAGCTGTCACTCTAAAAGTCACCCGCAGGCCCAAAGCGGGGGGGGGGGGCTGGGGGAGAACCATGACGCACTCTGAAAGCCACAAAAGAAAACAAGTGCATGATGTGTATATAGATACGAGGAAATGAGCAGCTGCGTCTTCAACCAAAGTTGCCTTGAAACCTTGCTCGCAAGCAATGTGTCACCAACCCTTTGAAGCTAAGGTGGACAAGACCCAGAGTCCTGCCTGAGCTGATCCAGAGGGTCAATGAAAGATCAGATGAATGCTGCTTGTGTTTTTGAAATCATTTCATCAAATTCAAATGCCAAGTGGCAGGTCCTGGGAGAGCAAGACGGATCATTTCTTAAGAATGGGATTTTCTAATGGTTCTCAACAGTTTCCTTGATCAATGCATTTCTATATGCAACTTGAAGGAACTGACAAAGGCAATTATTTGATGCCTTTTATGTATCAATTGTTCTTGTCCTCCTTTCTAATGCCAAGCTGAGTACAATCAGGTGCAGTTGACATTTCATTAGTAACATTATCATTTAACTGCTTGGGGGAAAACAAAAACAGTTATACTTAAAATTATGTGCCACTGGAATACCATTTTGTGAAAGCTGGTGAGGTATGTGTGTGGTTTACATGTTTGTAAACCAAGGTATTATTTTTGCAGTGCTAGAATTGTCCTTCAACTTCTGCTACACATGAGCAATACCAGGGCAGAAAAAAAAGTTAATTGATTTGCTAAGGGTCATAAAGGTTCAAACTTAAAACTCCTGTTTAACCTCATGAGAAAGCCTTTGATCTGTGGCACAGTCTGTGGAGCTATTCTGAGAACAAAATAATGGACTTTCTATTGGTGTTAAGAGCAAAGGTCCATGGAATGCAGTAATTCAGCCATCATACAATTTTATTTACATGAGACCATTATACAGGATCTAGGAAGGATTTGGATTATTACGTGGATCTTATTTTGGAGAAAAAGTGCAAGATTAGCTTCATCAGGAATCATCTTGCTACGTTAAAGCAAAGGATATGAAAATGAAAGCTTGTATGCATTTATCTGTTAGTGGGACTAAATCTAACCCAAATAATCATTTCTGACTGTAAAGAGATTATTTATTATGAAAGAAATAGTTTTTAACTTCTCCCTGGAAACATGGGGCTTAGACAAAAGTAATTTCTGAGGATTCAAAACAGTACTAAAGCTTTTCTTCATCCCGTGCAACTCAATTCATGCCACAAGAGACAAAATCTTCCTGTATTTCAAGACATGGTAAAATTGTACAGGTGATGTTGTGAAATTTAGGAATTCCCCAAGGCCATCTATCCTGAGAACAGAAAATAGTAACTGGGCTTTACACATCTAATTTTCCCAATCTATATAGTTTCCATGAAACTTTGTAAAAATAAACTGCAAGATCTTCTATTTCTTTTTAATGTGTGAGCATGTGCCAGTACTGGGCTTTGAAATCCAGGCCTTCAGCTTACACCTGGTTTTTGGCTTTATTTTTTCTGTCTTCCTTTATGGCTTTCACTCTACCTCTTGACTATGCCTCCACTTCTGGCTTTCTGATGGTTAACTGGAGAAAAGCATCTAAAGGGTTTGTTCTCTTGAGCTGATTTAAAATGCTGATTGTCAGATCTCAGCCTACTGACAATCTGGGATTGTAGAAAAGTACCCCTGGTACAAGGCTGCGGGATTTGCTTTAGTGATATTTAACTCTGATTGTGGCAGAAGAATGGAAAAGCAAGACTTCAGTTTAATGATGAAGAAAATGAGAGAGATAATAGAAGGGGAGGGAGCAGAAGAAGTTTATATTAATGTCATAATAGGTAGGAGACAACATATAAAACTAATATTATAGAGCAGCATAATAATGAATATATTCAACACTGCAAAATCTTTCATCATAAACTATTATGATATTTATATAAGTTCCTGTGACAAATTCAGTTAATGTGATTAGATCAACTTTAAAAGTTGATCTTTCTGAGCATTTACAGAATTGATCACCAAAAAGGCTATACTAAAACTACCAGCACAACTATGTTTATCTCAGCATTATTCACTAAGCTAAGATGTGGAATCAACCCTGATACCCCTCAGTAGGTAAATGGATCAAGAAAATGTGATATATATTTTTATAATATAATTCTATTATATATATATATATATATATATATATATATATATAATAGAATTCTATGCCTCCATCAGAATGAATGACATTGCCCCATTTGTTAAGAAATGGAAAGACTTGGAAAAAATATTGAGTAAAGTAAGCCAGGCCCAAAGAAACATAGGTCCTATAGTTTCCCTTATTTGCAATAATTAATATACACCTAGGATAATTTTATCAAATGATCAGAGAAGCTATGTACATATGACCATATAAGATAATGCTAAGCAAAATAAACATCAAGATATGAACACAAGAGGTCTTTCTTTGTTGTTGTTTCTAATGCACTATGTGATTTTTTTTGTTTCCTTTGTTCTTCCCCCATGGTATATCCCCTGTTGTCACTCTACTTGATTTTGGTACACTACATCTTGTATATGCATTTATCTAATTTGTGGAGGGGAAGGGGAATACCAAAACACTGAAACAAGGACACAGGATGACCCATTGCAACAATGATAAACACAGGACAGTATATTGGAAATGAACTTTGTAACTTAGGGGTGGGCGAGCTGAATGAGGGAGGTGGGGGAGAGAAGGGATAGTGGGGGTACAACAAAGGAGCTGGTAACAATGCTCGACAAGAAATGTACTTCTAGCCTTACTCATGTGACTGTAATCTATTCAGCATCTTTATAATAAAATAAAATTACTTTTTTTATTTCTATCTTGTAGATGTTGCTTTCCAAGTGTTCATTTACAAATAATACAGAATGCTAGACAGTAGACTATATCATTGTATTACAATTACACATCTTCACACTTATTTAAAAAATTGGTAAAATTATCTGTTGTAAAGTAAAATTTTATAAAATAATTAGTGAAAGTGAAATAACATGAAGAAAAATATGGAGGAACAGTGTTGGTGGCTGAGAATGTACTTTTATTAAGATTAAAATTTATACACTATAATAACATGTCTAATACAGAATAAGAAAAAGAATAATAAAAATGGAAAATCACTTTCTCTAATGATTTTCTTAGTTACTTTTGGCATAATTCCACTCAGAATTATTTTTATGTACATATTGTGTTTTTAGGTTTTGATCAAAAAGATACAATTTCGCCATGGTTGGTATTTTGTGCTCATTAGTGTCAAATTCTTCAGAATTAACAGATGACATCCCATATGTTATTTTGAATAAAAAGCATAAACTATATATAAACAACTTAGAATATGTCACAAAGGAATTATTCACATTAAAATAAGAACCTAAATTTAGTTCAACAACTCTCCTAGGTTTCCCTGATACTAGAAAAAGGCATATGAGTTCTGTCCACCTAACCCTGAGAGCTCTCACAGAGATGAGGCATTCAATCCCATGATGATTGATTTCTGGAAGAACAAGGCATCCTGGATAGGGAACTCTATACTGGAACGTCTGAGCTGAGGGGCATGGAGGACACAATGGGTAGTCAGTCCTCTATTCTACATATCCCTTCTTAAGGAAGCTTCAAGATTTTAAGTCTCAAAAAAAGAAAAAAAGAAATGCTTCAAGTTATTTCCCAGAATTCACCTGTTATATAAATCAGTAATTTACTATGGCCACTGCTTAAACCCAAATTTTGCTCACATATTTATTTTTTAAAGAAATTGTAGTGGGACACTGTCTGTGTGGTTCATATCCATTGGAGAGATCATAACTGTGAAAAATAGCTTTACTACTAGCAAACTGGCCACATTTCCATTTTCAGCTCTTCCCTCTTCTACCTCCAGCAGTGAACCAGGATAACTTCTTTCAATTTTTCTCCCATTCTTTCATTTTTCCTTCCTTCCTTCCTTCCTCCTTTCTTCCATCCTTCCTGCCTGCCTGCCTGCCTGCTTGCCTTCTTTCCTTCCTTCCTTTTTTCCCTTCCTCTTGAAATCATGATCTTCCTGCTTCCATTTCTGGAAGACAGGGATAATAAGTGTGTGTTACCATGCCCAGCTTTGTCTTTCCTACTTTACCTACTTTCATATTTTTCTTCTATCAATGCATATCTGAGCTGCTTGCCCTCATATTTGTAACCCATCAATTCCAAATGACAGGAGAACTGGTGGCCTTTGCATAAATTACCTTCTATTACCTTCTTGCGGAGTTTGACTATTTTAGCAGGCATCATGAAGCAGCTCAACAGTAGAAAAAAGAACCCAGGATAATTTTTTCTTTTCTTATCCAAAGTGAACATAGAACCATGATGCTTACTCTCTGGCTCAAAGACTATAGATGTTTCCTCGATCTTTGCCTTATTTTTACTAATCCTTGACAATTATGTTTTGGTCATACTTGGACAGAACTGAGCACCTTGAACCAATTAATTTCCCTTGTTCCTCATGACCTTGGGGTTTCCTCCAAATTTCCTGTGTAAAAGGTAGCCTTTGTGCAAATAGATAATATAAATGATGTTTCTTGGATCAGTCGTGGTATGCCTACTCTTTTCATGCTACTTCACAATCTACTACTTACAAACCTAGTACAAAAATTTCCCAATGTCCCAGGAAGAGAATCAATAAGTTACTTCAAAGAACAAAGATTTACATTGAAAAAAGAGCCTCAGAACTATTAATTTATTCTTAAATAGATGCACAAGGGGAATTTCGTTCAACATGTCCATTTTTGTGTATAGCTCATCTTATTAGGATCACCTTTTCCATTATCCCTTCTCCCTTCCTGAATACACCAAAGCCACCACCCTCTCAATTTCCCTCGTCCAGTTTTTACATGTGTACATTCAGAGTTTTGACTCAACATTCTTCTTTCCAATCATCTGCCCCCACATCTCTGAGCTTCTACCTTCTTTCAACAAGAAATATTTTGGCTGCCTGGTGTTGAGTTTTTTTTTAATGTTAATTGTTCAAAGAACCTGAATTGTGAAAAGGAACTCAGCGTATATCATACTTCAATCAGTTTTATCATGTATATATGCTTAATCTGATCACCAGAATCCTGAGATTTCATTGCCAAGCAAGAGTAAGCATGAACTCAAGTAATAACTTCAGATTTTCCCCAGAGCTCTCTCAAGATGGTCTCAGTTGGATTATACATCGCCCTCAGGCATTAGCATCTGTGTCCACAGGAGCTTTCTTTCCTGTAGTGCAAATTCCTGTATAAAAGAAAGTCTTCCTAAAGCATATAAAAATGTGTTTCTTTATCATTTTATTTTTTAAAAATGGGAACAAAGCAAAAACTGTATCTGTCACAACCAGAGACACAGCAGTGAGAAGTACTAGGAAAGGCACATATTATTCCTATTACACCCACCCTAATTCTCCTATTTGGCTGTCATAAAAAATCAGATGCTTCATGAGAGTGACTGGAGACTGATGAACACAGAATTGGATGGCAACTCCAACTGCAGTTACTCTAAGAGATAAGGTATCTTTATTACCGGAAGTCAACACATGCCTTGCTTTGATATGACCTCCTGACCTGGATACAGATTCTTCCTTTCTTGTGTCCATCACCAGGGATAATTGGAGATGTCTGCTTCAACCGAGACTGGAAATCATATACTTTCACTATCTTCCTTCAGGATGTGGTTAACTGTTATTTTTTAAATTAATATCCACACTTCAGTCCTATAGCTATCCCAGAGAAGATAAGTTGCTTCACTTAGTGGCATTCTGGTTGTCCTTAATTGGCTTATAGTCTGTCCTCAGATATATATATATATATATACACACACACACACACACACAGATATATATGTATATGTATATATATGTATATATATACATATATGTGTGTGTGTGTGTGTGTGTGTATATACATATATATATCTCTTTGGGATCCCTCCTCTCTCTCTGTTTCTTCCTTCTCCCCCTTACTCATTGAATGTTGGCAAATTTTATTAGATACTTCATTTTATAATATTTTAGAGATATTTTGAGGTTATGGAATTTAATTATTTTTCTTTAAAGACATTTTTTATTTCTGATTCTGGAGGACAGTTAAATTGCACTCAGGTTGTGAGAGCCAAGCAGAAATTGCACTATTATGGCAAAGGGCTTCAATATTTGGAGGGCTGACACTTTTATTCCCCTGCTGTTCCATGGATGGATCTTTTTGGAAGAAACAATTGAAAATTGAGGAATGTCCTAGGGTCTTTAATCCTTGTTAGACTTTGCTCCTCCAGCTTTGAAAATCTGCTGGAAGCGCTTCTCACTTATTCAGCCTCTCAGCTGTTTGAGAATTACCAAATGCAGTGCCAATTTTCAGGTTCACATTGTGGCATTTCTCTTTTCTGTAGCCAGTGGACCCTGTGGTCGGCATTGTCTCTACTTCTCTCATGTCTTCCAGAAAATGTATTAATCCTTTCTCGAGTTTGTATAGCTTCTCCTGGTAGAGCATAAGAAATTGAAACTTATTGCTATGAGTATAAGCCGAGAAATCTTTATTATTCGGGCTAAGTTTGTACTTGCTATAAAGAAAGTCAAAATGTCTAGAGATGTTAAAGAACGTTGTCATGGGCTGGGTGAGAATATAATGCATAAACATTGCATCGCAAAGCCCTGAATGCAAACCTCAGGGTAATCAGCCCCACACACATGTGCACAAACACACATTTACACACACACACACACATACACACACATACACACACACACACACACACACACACACACACACACACACACACACCATTTATACTGCTCAACCTGGATTTCTATATTTTTCTTCACTGATGTAAAGCACCCTGCATCATTGAAAGAAAATTTGAGCAGCAGAGATTAAGAGCATTTCTGTTCTGCACTCAGATATGAATGTGGTTATCACCACTTGTAAATAGTTTTTTCCCATCATTTTCCCACTGAGAGTTTCACATGGGAGGGTCCTTTACAGAGGGGGAACACAGTAAGTATAATGTAGGCTCACTGTGTAGAAAAAAATGCTGCTACATCTGGTCAACCTTAGAAAACATTTAACTATTTTGTCCTGGAAATTCCATTGCTATGATCTAATTAGACAAATTTTCCAATCAACAACTGAGATTGCTCTAATAGTCTTACAGGACTTTTATAGATTTTCTCTATTATCTAAAGTGAAAGATATTTTTTCAAGTGGACTAGTATAATTTTAATGGTAATTTAAATCATCCCAGTAATGTATGAAAATTTACAATAAACTAGAAAATGTGTATAAATTTTACATAAATCATGTAGTGTGATAATATATCAAAGATTAACTTAAGATATAGCAAAAACAAAATAACATGCTTTTAGTAAAAAAAAGTACAGTAAATTTTGTGTTGTATTTTTATAGAAGAATCTTATCCTCCGTGATCCTCTCTATATTCTAAGACCTATATATGCATATACATACATACAAATAGTACATAGTTTACATACCACATGCTTTATATTATATTTTCCAAGGCTACTATTTCTTGTTCTTTGGTAGAATAAAGTAAATAAGTATGTTTTTTATTAAATGGAAATATATTCATAGAAATACATTGACTTTCATTTACCTGTAATTATTGCAAAATTTATTTAGGTACTTCAGGCTGTTATATTTTGGCATTTTTAAATTTAATTTTATTGTAAAGATGCTGCACAGAGGGATTACAGTTACATGAGTAAGGCAATGAGGACTTTTTTTGTCAAGCATTGTTGCCTCCTCCCTTGGGCATATTTTCTTTGGCATGTTGTCTTTGTTCAACCCTGACACTGGCTGGAGGTGCTAATTCTAGGTACTCATTCAATTAAAATGCTGTTCTTTTCTGAGTCATTCATGAACTGGCTTGGGGTTTTGTTGTTGTTGTATCTTTGTCTATTATGTACAGCAAATATTAATAACAGTAGTAGTAGTAGTAGTAGTAGTAGTAGTAGTAATGGAATGCAAAGAAGAGGAGAGATAAATAGCAAGACCAAATAAGCTATCAAAATTGGTGGTCACACTTTCTCTTGATGCCCTTCTCTTTAGAATGTGCCCTGCAGTGTCCAAAATACACAAATGGGTAAATACAAGATGGAAGTCAGATCTAGAGAGTAAGCTTGAGGATTCATTCTAATACCATGCTAGAACTTTGTTCCTTTATGCTCTCTGTCCACCTTACAAACCACTGGTGGTCATTTTGGAATTGCTTGCCAGTCTCTAACTTAGTAACATGTCCTATGTGACAAGATTCTTAGTTTGTTTGAAGGGATTTCAAATACAAGCTGCCATGGCTACAGGCAATTTTTAATTATCCGTCAAGGGAAAAAACGTAACATTTCTTTAAACTTATAAAAAGAGTTCAGGGGATAAAATACAAGGGATAGAAGAAGAATACAGGGAAAATTTCTGCTTTTTTATGTCTCATGCCACAAAACGTACACAATTCATTTTTGAAAGAAATGTGGCCATAACTTAAATCCTCTTGAGTGCTGGGAAAATAAGCACTCACCACTACGTTTCACCGAAAACAAGGATTTCATTATATGAAAACTCATATTCGCCTTACACCCAACATTTTTTCTACTAATAATTTTATGAGTATTATAGAGCATATAAAAATCAGACTCATGTTTTTGATAATTAAAATGCATCCACAGTGGTACTGTTAAAGTTTCTGTTTTTGGAAAACAGGAGATATAATATGCAAATTTATATTACCAGTTAATTATAAATATAAACCACCAAAATGATCACTACTGGCCTCCTGATATAGATTAACCAAACTGCACTGTTAAATCATTTTGAAAATACACATTCTGAGACATATGTCTTCCGATAGACATGCAGGTGCTCAATACATTTTCTTGTGTCTCTTTCCAGATAATTTACATTAGAACAACCTCTGTAAAAGAACCTGAAATCAATGCTTTCAATAATTAGAATAATCAGATCAACACAATTTAAGTATGATATATTTCAATCAGAAGAAAAAAGTCTGTCCCCATAATACAAAATTATGTCAAAAAGGCAACCTACTGAATTTGAGAGGTTCAAGGGGAATTTTATGTTACAATATTTAGACTAAAGAGGAATTTCTGAAAATTACAAAATATCTAGGGGAGGAGTCTTAAATAATGACCTTTCCAAATTATATGTAATTCTTGAACTTGAATGAACTTGGCAGCTCCAATTATTACTATTAAGGAGCCAAACTATTTTGGTGCCATCATAAATATTAGCTTTGCTTGAGTAAATAACATGTAAAAGATAATGTATCAAATATTTTTATGGTTTATTTGTTATTTAATGAAATATCTTCCATTCCTCTGTATTCCAAATGGCATTATGCCAAGCCCTGTAGATTATTTCTAAGCAATTGTTACTTTCTTTTATTTCCTTGGAGAGTCTTTCAGAGCAGCTGCATTATGTTATAAATTTCAATTTCTGTATAGAATAAGGAGTGGATCAATGCAATGTTTTCCAACTTGACGTTATTCTAAGGTTGACAAAATATGTTTGGTCAGCTATGTAATGAACTTGATAGCAAAGAGCATACAGAAGTGGAACTATCTCATTCTGCAATGTCAAAGACTTATTTGCCTACAGAGAATAAAATGGGAAATTACAAAATTAAGGAAAAGTATTGATTTATAAACAGAGCACTGCATTGACTGTCAAAAGCATTTTATCTAGTGAGATGTTCCATTAACTAGATACAACTGTGGGAATGCAAGTGTATATTTTCCTGTCTTATGTTCATCTAAGGAGCAAATAGCTCCTTATTGAAAAACAGTAGCATAACTCTTTTGTAAAGATGATTTTTATTTTCAAGATTTTTTTAACATTTGACCTTTAAGAGAAGTAATATCACTAAGGTTTTAAAGATATGGAAACATAGTCTAGTACCTAATATCACATGATTAGGCCTTGAAATAAAACAGTAAAGGTCTTTGTAGGAATTGCAAATTCTGTGGATAATATTTGCCTTTGTTTGATTTGGTACGATCTATTTTTTTTGTTTCTGTGACTTCGTGAAACTGTCTTTATGCTATTTCTACTTGTCACTGAATATTGTTTCTTTTAAGAAAAATATGCAATAATATCTGTACTAAATAGGGTAAACAGGGTTCAATAAGATATAGCCACAGTCCTTGAGGACCTCAAATCCTTGAAGCAAGATTCAGTATAAATGGCAACAATGCTTCATAAGAAATGTACTCATTTCCTCACTCATGTGATTGTAACCCCTCTGTACAGTCTTTTCACAATAAAAAACTTAATAAAAATTCAGCTAGAACAAAAAATTACATATAAAATATGCTTGGAAAATAGAGAAGGCAAATAATTAGTAGTCTTAGTTGAGATGCTAACTATATTAGAAAACAGGGTATTTTTGCTTTCTCAACAACTAATATTTAGGTTTAAAGTTGCTTATGGATGTAAGCTTCAATATCAACACAGCTACTTTAGCTCATAAATTGAACAAAAAAAAAGCTTCCATCAGAAATAATGACATTACCCCATTCATAAGGAATGGAAAGTCTTGGAAAAAATCATATTACGTGAAGTAAGCCAGACCCAAAGAAACATAGATCCTATGGTTTCCCTCATTTGTAATAATTAGTGCATATCTAGGATAGTCCTAGCAGATGAGCAGAATAGCTCAATATGAACATATGAGCTATGAACATATGACTATACAAGATGATGCTAAGCAAAATGAACTCCAAGATATGGAAACAAGAGTTTTTTTTCTTTATTGTTGTCATTTTGCATATACTGTGTGATTTCTTTTTCTTTGGTACCCTGGATATTGTATATACATTTATCTGAATTAGGGAAGGGAAGGGGAACAACAAAATTGTGAGACAAAGGACAAAGGGCAAACCAATGCAGAAGTGATACTCACATAACAATATGTGGAAAATGAACTGTACAAGTTGGGGGGTGGTGTTGGTGGTAGGGAAAGAGGGAGAAAAATGAGGAGGGGGTAACAAGTTCAACAAGAAATGTACACACTTCCTTACATATGTAACTGTAACCCCTCTGTACATGACCTTGACAATACAATTACATTAAAAAGAAATAAAATAAAATAATTTTTTCACAAAATGAACTCCAAGAATTGGAAACAAGAAAAAAATTGAAGATCAAAAATGAATCCAGGTGATAAGCATTTATTTATGGTGATAAGACATTCCTCACATGTAGATTGCATGGCACTCCATATTTGCAGACGCATTAATTCTTTTTTTAATTTAATTTTACTTTCAAGGTGATGTACAGAGAGGTTACAGTAGCCCACCTAAGGTAGTAAGTACATTTCTCATCAACCACTGTTACCCTCTCCCTGGTTTTTCTTCTACTTTCCCTTCTGCCCAAGTTGTAAAGTTCATTTTCAACATGTTGTCTTGTATCTTTGAAAGTACCTGAGTACCTGTACCATCAACAAAACTACAATCACAACCATTAGCTATCAATATTTGAGAAATAAATAAATGAGGAGTGGAGAGAAATGAGAATAATTGTATGTCTAAGTCTTAGTTTGATGTTATAAATTGCATTATCATTATAATACAAAAACAATGTTCTGAGAAATAGGTAGAAGAGCATATCTTGTTCCCGCAGAAAGCAAATTTTGAATTTGTTTTCATGATTAGCTTAGATAGTTGTCAACAATTCAAAAGGAGCTCAGTTGTTCTTACTGTATGTTCATGAAACAGAAGAAGAAACAATAGAGTGCCCAGGGCTGTAGGACCTGTAATCATATCTACTATGTGCTAAATCTGCTTATGAAAACCAGCAGTCTACATTTCTGACCATAGAAACATGCCGCGTTTGTTCTAGTTGTGCTGGTGTACTAGTCCTTCCTCAATAACAGATAAAGTGTTTTCTACAAAACAAATCATAGGTTATTGTTGTCCTGTGGATGATATAGCCCTGAAACAATATGGACACAGATTACTCCAGACCAGAAGACGTGTGCACAAAATATCCCCAGCAGTAACTTGATCACATGCAGCGTTGGTGGGTCCTTCATCTACCCGCTTTGCTCCTTCTTCTCCCCAGCTCTTCAATGGAATGCACACATTTGAATGTCAGGATCTTCAGAAGGAACACCAAGATCAAATATTAATAATTGTTTATTTTTTGAACAAAGTAAAACACAATAATCCTCACATGATTCAAAGAGTGTGTAAAGGCTAGATGTAAGATAGTTGTATTTACTGCATGACCGTCTTTAACTGAACATATGTACATTACCTAGTGAATTCTTCTCTAATGGGTAATGTTTCCCATCATGCCTGCTCATTTTTCTTTTTAATAAATATATTTTGATGAATATGTCATAGAATGTCCTTTAGAACATGTCTCTTTCATAAAAAGCATTATATATTTTTTGTCTCCCCTTAATGTTGTTACATCAACTGTCATTCTTCAAAACCATGGAAATGCAGATGGACTTAAATTTAAATTTTCTTCATCTGTAGTATGAAATGTGCCTTTTAATATACACAGTATTATGAAATATTGCACTTAATTCCCCTGCTCTCATTTCCACTTTACTTTGACCCTTTCATGGTAGCTTTAGCTATGACAAGAATTTTCTACTATGCATTCCTCACGGCTGTGAGAACATAGCAAATCTGTATGCCCTAACCATTCCCATCCATAGACATCCAGATGAGAAAGCAAGTGGAAGACATTCTATCGTACATTCTCCTTCCAATGCCCCACCCATACCCTCTTCACATATGACTACATCTTCTATTAGCTTCACTTGGCCAAAGTATTTTCATTTCTCAGGTTACAAATATGGAAGTTAAAAAAAAACAATAAAAAGAATTTGCAAGTATAAAGCATTCTCTTCTTTCTTCTTAAATTGTAACAGAATAATTTACCAACCAATAACTCAAACGTCTCAGAACAAATGAGCAATTTTGAAGGTAGATTTCATAGCCTATAAAACCTGTTATTTTATCAGACACACACATACACACAAATCATAGCATATGGCTGTATTGTTACAACGAACACAGTAACCTGATTGTTCCCTTTCTATTAAACATTATTGCTATATGCAGAATCAACTTCCTCTGTGATTTCCTAATAGTCATTTTAATGAAAAGCTTTGAAATGGCTTTGTAAGCTTGTTATTTGGCATGTAATTTGAAAATTGATCATTTAGAATTGTTTCAAGTTCACAAATAAAATGTAATACTTACATTTTGTGTATAAAATTTGACAAAATATTTTGCTTTTTAGTACATATATTCCCAACATTAAATATCCCAGGATGTCTTTGAAAATTTGTGTTTTTTCACAGTTGGGTTCTTTTCTCCCAAAACATTAGTTTTTTTCTGACATTTTGACATTTTTAGACAATTTATTTATTGGATAAATAACCAAATCTTTGCTTTAATATTGGTAATGTAAGTATATTTAGTTTAAATCTATGTGATGGACCAAAAACAGGAGGCAATATTCTCCCTAAGTTTGATGACTTTGTATTTGATCCTTGCTATGTCTTGTAGAATGTGTTTAAGAAATCAGCTATGAGTGGATTTGCGGGTTTGGTCAGCAGTTAAGATTTTGAAACAGATATTTGCACGGAATTATTTTAGAAAGTCATGGTATAATCCCTGTTGTCACTATATTTGATTCCGGTGCCCCACATCTTGTATAGACATTTTTATAATTTGGGGAGGGGAAGGGAAATAACAAAATGCTGAAAGAAGGATACAATGAAATGTACAAGACACTGATGTTGAAAATGAACTTTACAACTTTGAGGTGGGAGGGAAGAGGCATTGGGGATGGTAAGGGAAAAACAAAGGAGGGTTAACAATGCTCGATAGGAAATGGGCTCCTGACCTTGCTCTTGTAACTGTACCCCCTCTGTACAGTATCTTTACAATAATATATATACATATATATATGTATATATATTTAAAAAGAAAGCCATGGTTCCCCCAGAAGGGCAGTCGTGATGTTCGGTCTTAACCCCAAGTGTGAAGGAGGAGGCGCAGGGAGATGAATTTAATAGAATCTCCTTTGAGAGAGCTGAGTGTGGGTCTATTCTCTTTCTCTGGTTCCTCGGCTTGGTGCAGGTGCCTCATGACTGGTCACGGGCAAGAAGAGGCAGTGAGGGTAGTGGTAGAAGCAATGGTACCTCCTCACTTGCGTGAGAAGCCCCAAAGCTGCCTGTCTATGGGAGGTGCTGTCCATCAGCAGAAAAGGGAAGGATTTGCTGTGGAAAAGCAGAGCAACAATGCTCTGTGAGAGGATGCAAACTAGTTAGAATTCAACTTTCAGCATTTGCTAAGCCCTCAGGAAGTGAAGCCTGGGGAAAACAACGCTTCCTCTTCTTCCTCATAGTGAGTGGACATGGAGTATTTCTCCCAGTTGCTACTTGTGCTGTAATGGATGAAACTTCACTTGAGTTAACATGTTTACATCTGTTTGCAGCATTATGCATAATAAATTATAAACAAGTAAGTTTACCATCATTATGGAATTTTTCAAGGTGTAAACAAAATGTGTACTTAATAGCATTCATTCTGCTTACATGGGAGATACATCTCAGTAAACTTCCATAGTAGTGGTTAAGGTAGAATCAGATTGGCAGGAATAGAAGAACTTTGGATGGACAGTGAAAAGAGGATAATCCAAATGTTGTGTAAAGTACCACCCCCAAACCCCACAAAAGTGGAAAGTAAACTGTAATAAGTTTGCTATCCCATTCATATATCCCTCCTTCTTGTTAGAATATATAATATCTCAATGTACATATTCTTAGAGGAAAAGCAAGTTCGAACAATCTGGCAAATATTTTAATGAAAAAAGCAAACAGCTTAAATGTTAGCCCTCAGATTTTCAATCAACAAACTCTAAGAATTGTAACATTTTACCAACTGACAATAGTTGTGCATGCACATATGTTAAAAGTAAGAATCTTCTGTAAAATCTCTTTTCTAATCCATTATATGTTTAATAATTTAATTCCCTTACTAAGTATAGTGTAAGTTTTCTATGAGCAATTGAATTTATCTCTATGACAAAGAACACTAGTTATTTGAATACAAAATAGGAATATGAAACACTAAAACCTAAGAGAAAATACTGTTTATAATAATATCATTATAATTTAAAAAATTATCATTAATATACTAATCAGATGAACAAGTGACCCAAAGTGACCCAATGGAATGGATTATTCCCTTGGATTTTGGAAGAAGGCTAAGAACTACAATATTATAGATCTCCCAGCAAAAGAAAATGCCACAAAGAAATCAATCAGATCATGTACTTGAATTTATTTTCAGATTTCCTCCACCATACATAAATAAATACATAAATCAATACATTGACATCTCATGGAAAGAATTGGTCAATGTAAACGATAAATGAAAATAGAATATCCTGAGGATGTTTGTCACTAAGAAGTCATTACCTTACTCGTGTAATTGTAACCCCTCTGTAGGGTATTTTCACAATAAAAAAACTTATTAACATAAATAAATAAATAAATACTGGCAAGGAAGGAGGAAAAAAGGAAGTCAAACTACAGAACATGTTTGCCTTTTTTCAACCCAGCATTTGGTTATCTCATGCTACGGAATCTGTCAGTTCTGTAGCGATTGTTCCCAAATAACCTTACCTACTGTCATCGATGTTCAGAATGACTTAATATAGCTCAGTGACATTACACTGTGTCCAGAGCAAGCCTGACTTGAATGAAGAACTGCATTATTATCAACTATAATGAACCCAGGGTATTTTTAGATACAACAGTCACAGACATATTTTGCAATGGCTTGACAATAATAACCTGAGGTACTGTACATATGTTTGTAATTCCTGTCCTAGTCACGCTGGCATTCACAGTTGATCATTTGGTATTTAGATTAGAAGGTCAATTAGGAAAGTATAAGCTTGGTAGGGGAAGAGTCACACATTTAATATATAGCACAGATGGTCAAAGTAATATTCAGTTCATCTAAGTATTAAGTTTTGTTTCTGCCATTTTTCTAAAAGTATTTGTGGGCAATAATCTTTAGAGTGATTTAAACATATGGATACACATGACATTATTTGGCTAAGGTCAAATCGTGGATGAAAGTTACTCTTTGAATTCAAGATTTTTTTTGTTGTTTACTGACACTGGGAATTTTACTATGTATGTTGCTCTTTTTGTACATCAAATCAGGTAAATATTAAGAATTGTTTTAAACACATATGCTCTCTTCTTCTTTCACTACCATTTTCCCTGTACACTTGCCAATATCCCTCACTTGTTTTCTGGAAGACCACCATTCTGACTAGAGTCAGATGGAGTACCAATGTAGATTGTGTGTGTGTGTGTGCACACTCATGCATGCACAAGCACACACGCACGCACACACACACACACACACACACACACACACACACACACACACACACATGCACTCACTGGTACTGGGACTTGATTGTGTTCTGATCTCGCTTTTTTGTTTATAGGGGATTTTCTACCACACAGCTTCAATTTTGGCTATTTACTGGTTAATTGGAGTTGGAATCTCAAGAACTTTTCCAATACTGTCGGGAAATTTTGTCCTTCATACCCCAGCTTCCCAACCCCTACTTCCTGAGTAGCTAGGATTATTGTCATGAGCCACAGGCACTCAGCCTTATGGCTAAAGATATTGATCATTTTTTCCAATTTATTTGTTACTTTTTACGGATATTATGTCTTCTCAGATTAATATCTGGCAAAGTTTTTCCCATTCTGGGCTGTCTCTTCAGTATGTTGACTGTTTATTTTCTCTGGAGGTTTTTACTTTGCCAATTTTACTTTGCCAATTCTTGCTGTTATTTCCAGAGTCATTGCAGTCCTACTTAGAAATCAGTCCAAATGTCCATCCGTAGTGGTGTTTATCCTCAGCTCATTCTTAGTTTTGCCCTAGTCATTTTAAACATTTAAATGATCTTTCATTAAGAGCCCTCATACAATTTGTGTTAATTTCTCTTTACATAATGATAGGCAGGAATCACTTTTCAGTTTCCCAACACCATTTGTTAACAAGGCTGCTTTTTTCCCAAAATCTTTTAGGCCTTTGTTGAAAATTAGATGGATTTAGCCAAATGGGGTTAGTTCCCTGAGTTCTATATTTTGATAGGTATATGTGTCTATTTTCTGCTAATACTAAGCTGTATGTGTTGCTATGGCTATGTAGTAGAACTTGAAGTCTGGTATTGTAAAGTCTTCAAGCATTACTTTGTTTTGTTCACTATTGCTTCTGCTATTCAAGGTCTTTTGGTCTCCATATTAATTTCAGTATTGATTTCCCTATTTCTGTGATGAATGTCAATGTTATTTGGATGGCAATCGAATTTAATCCTGTGATGGTTCTGATAGCCATTTTCACAATATTAATTCTGTCATTAGATGAATAGGTAAGGTCTTCCTATCTTCTAGTGTTCGCTTCAAATTATTTTTTCATGGTTTCCATTCTTTTCAGGATCTTGGTTCTTTTCATATTTCATATCTATCTGCCTGGTCCAATTTGCCCACCTTTTCCAATAGTTACCTGTTCCAGTTTTACAAGACAGTCTTCAAAAGGAGTAGCCTGTTCTTGAGGTCTCAGTTCCCAGTGCCACTCAGAGTAAAGGAAGCAGACCATAGTAACAGTAATTGATGAATAATGAAGGAGATACTTATGTATTGAATTTTACCATTGGGGACAACGATAACATCAATGGAGATAGAAAAGAAAGGTGAGATATTTGATGGGTTAAACTAAGACTAAACAGCACAAAGCAAGAAAGAACACAGTTGAAAAGCAGGTGGGATAAAGATGACAAATAGCAGTGTGGAGAAGAAGAAAAGAGGTGCCTTTTGGAAACAACAATCAAAAGAAATGAAAGAATAAAAGACCAGTCAATATGTGTTCTTTGAGGATGGGAGGAAGCACAGAGATGCTGTAGTTTGTCCCCAGCATTGTCTTTTTGCAGGTCCTTGGTGTGGGGACTTGGAGGTGAAGAGTCATTTTCCCATGAGGGGATAAAAAGACAGAGCAAGCTGGGCACTGGTGGCTCACGCCTGTGATCCTAGCTACGCTGGAGGCTGAGATCCGAAGGTCATGGTTTGAAGCCATCCCTGGCAGAAAGGTCCCCATGAGACTCATCTCCCATTAACCACTCAAAAATCAGGAGTGGTGCTGTGGCTCAAGTGGCCTTGAGCGCAAAAAGCTCAAGGACAGCGCCCAGGCCCTGAGTTCAAGTCCCACAACTGGGGGAGGGGGGAGAGGAAGGAATAAAAATAAACAGATAAAAATAAAATAAAATAAACTAAGAAGACAGAGCAGGAAGGGTTGTTTGGATGCTGTGTACCATGCACGTGATTAGAATTCCCGCAGCCTTCTGCATGAGCAGGGACAGCAGTGTGAGAATGGAGGATCTACCCCGAGGCTGCTGCACCTGAGACGCCGGGTTGCCTGGCTGGAGATCCACCACCCCTTCACACCACGGGGGTTTTGCTAGTGTGTTAGTGACAGGAGAAGCATGCCTATCGTTGACTGTGTAAATGCCAAAGTTCTCTGTGATTCTGAGAGGGCAGAAAGCAACCAAGGAAAGGGGTGCCCGATCCGGCATACCCTGGCCTACCTGGGGATTGGCCCTGGTCTCTCGCACGTTCATGCCGCCTCGCTTACCCTTCGTCCCAGGGGCCAGGCTTTTGTTTCTCATGGATGCTCTCTCTGGGTCCCTCTTCAGTGTAGCTCTCAGCGGCTACCATCTCCACCTGTGTCCCCGGGAGCTCTGGGTCTAAGTCGTGACCAGTCTCCTGCACGCTCACTCACTTTCCCGGTGGGACTAACCCATCCCCAGCGCCCTCCACGCTTAGTTCTAAGGGTTTGGGGTCGGTTGTTTGGTTTTTGTTGTTGTTCTTTTTCACCTCATCATTGGTGAGGGGAAACCTTTGGGACCTGGAGATAGAAAGCAGTCGGAGCTTCCGTTTCTTCGACTGAAAAGTGAAGGGTAAAAGCGCGTCTCACAAGCTCAGAAGCAGGGTGGGGACGCTGTTCCAGCATCTGCTGTGGCCCAGATTCCACATCTCCCATCTCCCACGGCCGAAGCTCCACTAGGAAAAGTTCCTTTCTCCTTTTTCTGACTATGCTGCTCAGCCGACATTCTGCGGGTCTTTGCTCCGTATATCTGAAGTTCAACATGTGGGATTTCACCCAGTCTCTGTGCGCTCTTGATTGTCCTCTACCCGTGTTTTTGAATACTGCCCAGTCTCCGTAAAGCCTGTCTGAAGCCAGAAGTTTCAGAGTTCTGGTGATGCAGGAGAATCTCTGATGGCATATCTCCTCTATAGCTTTTTCAACCATGTGTTTTTTTAGTTTAGATTAAAAACAAATTCTTTTGCACACGGGTATATTTAAGAGAATTTGCTAATACTATATGCACACCTTCTAAAGATTTCACATTTAATCAAGAGGGGTCAAAAAGTGCAATTCTTTGACAGTTTTAAAGTATTTAAAGGTTAATTGTGAACTAAGCACAGAAAAGCCCACTGAATATCTGTAGGAGCCTATAATACTTCAAAAACATTACCTACTTTAATCTTGTTTTCAGAATGTAGCAATCATCAAGAAGCAGACATCACCATTGTTTCACACTAGACAGGGTCCACTGACAGCATGCAATATAGGATCTTGTGAGAATTTGGAAGGCTGGAATTGTGGCTCAGGTAGGAAAGAACTTTCCTAGCAAGCACAGAGACCTGAGATTATGCCCCACTAATAGCCACAAAAATTTAAAAAATTAAAAAAGATTTTGCATTATTCTTTTATGTTTTTCCTAGTGAAATGCAAGTATTTCATGCACGTAAATTAAAAGTTTGTGCCAGGATATATCCACAGTTCCTGCAAAGATATCTACTAATGATTTACCAGAATTTGGAAATGGCTCACAAAGACAAACCCAATGTACATCAAATTGAAAATGTCCTCAGGAAGCAAGAAAAAATAGTGTTTACTTTCTGTGTCGGGTGGGGGAGGGGACTCGAAATGAAAATGCACATCTATTTTCAAATTTTTCCAAAGCTAGGACCTATTTTTGAGTATCTCATCCTTGAGTATCTGAGTCATTCAATAGGGTCTGTTTCGTTAGCTAAAATAACCCATAATTATATTCCAATTTAAGCCTCCACCCATAGTTTAAATTAAGTATTCTATGTATATATTATGAATAAGAAGAAATTAGAGGACAAGTTTAGGCAGAAATTTACTACCTATATTTATTCACGCAATCAACAATTATTTCTTATGCCTTCATTGTGTTCCGGGAAAGTTCTTCGGTGCAGAAGCATTGACAACCTAGAGCTTGTTGGAGACTTCAAGGGCTGACCTTTTGCCTATGAACTGATGACAGATCCTTTTGACAATTGTCTCCTGTTTTTCTTTCTCATTTTGGAAAGATTATTACACCTAGGCTCTGAAATGAATATTTGTATCCCCTCAAAATCCAACCCCAATGTGTTCGTACGCTGAGGCAAAACATTTGGAGACAATCTTCATAAGTATAATTAGTATTCTTACAGAAGAGATAAGACAGTCTTTGTCTCTTGGCGTCTGTCTGTCTGTCTGTCTGTACCGTGAGACAGTTCCATGTGAAGATGGCATATGCAGACAGGAAAAGAGCTGCCACAGACACTGGATCTGATGAAATATTGACCTTGGACTTTTCTAGCTTCTACAGACGCCAGGAATTTCTTCTTATTGCTTCTACCATCTGGTGGTTGGCAATTTGTTATAAGGCTTTACTTAATAAAATCGAGATAATCCACATTAAGAAAAGGTCCTTCAGAAGAAAAAAAATGTGAGAGAGAATCAGACTCTGATGGAAGACAGAAAAGATAATCATGAATCAATGATTACTCTTACTAGTTTGTGCTTTGCAAACTCTCATCTCTACTTGTTCATCCATGTACACTTCTGTTCCTAAAACACCAAACTCGTAGCTGTGTCCAACATAAAAACGCTGTCTGCTAGCAATGGTGCTTACTGATTTTTACTCATAACTCCTCCCACAACTGCTCACCATCATGCACTGAGTGACATTAACTCAAGATGTTCATCACCACCCGCTAGGTAACACCTCCACCTCTTATTTGCATTTCCCTGGATTTAAAATCTACTTGTACTCTATTCATTGTTTTAAATTCCCTTAACTTTCCTTCACGCGACAGTGAACAGTTTATGAAGTCCATGTGCTCACCTTGGGAAGTTTTCTGAGATTTCAGTAAGAATCTCTTCCATCTTTATTTCAATCTGTCTCCTTCGGGCTCAGCCAGGTATCTATGGACTCCCATACACACATGAAAACCAAAGAACTCTCTGTTTTTCCTGGATAGATTTAGTTTTCTTCTAAGATTAGTGTTTGGGTCTAAATAGATTACTTTTAGTTTTGGTCACTTCCTAACTGATTGGGAAAGTTCAAACAACATGGGTCTCTAATTATTTGGTAAGGGTAATGATGGTTTATGGTTGATAATTTTTTTCCTAAGCCATCTTTGAAGACATCAAAAGAAAAGACTTCAAATTAAGAATAAGTATTAGTGCCTAATGCTTGATAAGAAATGTATTCATTACCTTGCTCATGTAATTGTAACCCCTCTGTACAGTATTTTCATACTAAAAAACTTACTTAAAAAACATACACTCATTGGTAATAAAGTAAAACCTTACTTAAATATCTGATAATCCTGAAAAAATCATCAACACTCTTCTGAATTCCTAGTGATTACATACTCATGACAAAGTATTAAATACCTTCAAAAATTTTTGCCTTATATTATATGAAAAAATGTATGATTCTAGACAAAGAAGTTGGAGGATAACTGCTCTCCACTCATTAATTTCTCTGTTGTAATCTATCTCACCGAGGAAATGTGACAATCAGAATAGGATCATTCTTTTCTCAAAATGTTACTTTCTTCTCAAAATGTTACTTTCTCTTGTCAGAGGTGACACTTTATCTCAGGGAGGGAACTCAGTAATTTTGTGTGTGAAAGTGTGACTCTTTAGGTATCTTCCTTGCCCTTCCAGTGACCAGCACCCCACCAGTGGTCTTTGACACCATTTATAACAAGGAACAGATGAAGCCCACTGTACTATTCTGTCAATATGGCTGAAATACAGTTGTGTGGTATTTTCTGCCTCTGTTTTATACAGCTCCTTCCTGTGGCACTGTAGTGTGCTATGTTGGTAATGCCAGCTTGCTGACCACATGAAACCTATTTTCTGCATCCTTATAGGAATACTGTCCTATTGTTTTAGCCTGTTATACCCTGTCACTTTGCTTGTTTACATTGTTGCTGTTGTTCTAATTTCCTATTCATTACCCAACTCTTGCCCCAAGGTAATGATATATTATCCTCCACCTGTATTCAGATCAAATGTAGAAATAAAGTAGAAGAAGGAGTATAGATATCAAGTAAGTAGAATAATAATTACGACCATATTTATGGGAATTTGCAAGGAATCACTTTCTTTGGCAAATGTTATTCAAAGTCCATTCTATGCCCTAACTTAACCTTCACAGCACCTTAATGTTAAATTCTATTGTTATTCATGTCATATGGAAGAGAGACTTGTTCAAACGCTGTACTCAGTGCCATAGATAAATAATATTAAAACCAAGACTGAAAATAACCATCTGACACAAGAGTTCCAGCCCTTCAACACCATGACGCTTATTATTGTCTAGAATTACAGTAAAGAGAAATGTCTTACATCTGTTTCACTGGGGATGGTGGGGGCAGGGGATCTAGAAGTCTTGGTTTGGTTTAAAGTGGTGTGGGGCTAGTTGGATAATAATTTAAGGCTGGATTTTGCTAGTGTCTCATGTAAGTTGCTGAGTATTTTGTACCTCACATATGTTTGGAATTGGAGATTAAACATTTATATACATATATATGTCTTTATGCATAGATGAACATATGTATTCATAAACATACTCACAGTTTGAGGAACAAACAAGAATGACTTAGTTTGGGGAGATTAGAAACTTTATGCCTATTTAAAATGCAGGAATGTTTTCGGTAGAGACAAACTATGTTTTGTTTTGTTTTGTTTTGTTTTGTTATGTCTCAACAATTCCATGCTATGGACATGTGCTTTTGGGTTTCTCTGCTAATTTCTTCTTTTTTTATTGTGAGAATACCATACAGAGGAGTTACAATTACATGGGCAAGATAACGAGTACATTTCTTATCAAGCATTGTTGCCTTCTCTTTGTTTCCCCTTCCCATCCCTTCCCATACTCCCCGCCTCCCCTGACCCGATCCTCCCCCTTCCCCCCCCCCCCACCAAAGTTGTAAAGTTCGTTTTTCGACATAACGACTTGGACATCTCATTATTGCAATGGGTCCACCTGTATCCCAAGTTAAATGTGTTTTTATTGTTTTTTTTCTTTCATCCAATTTTTCTAACATATTTATAAGATTATTTCTTTGTTGCTTTGTATGTCCCTCCCCCACAGTATAACCCATGCTTTCACTGTATTTGATGTTGGAAAAAACAAATCGTTTAGCTAATTTCTTCTTGAGTAGAACATTTCCACCCTCCAGCAGATACTGGAGTAGAGCTTCAGAAGGTAAAATCTCAACACATCATTGTTCCCTATTGCTAAACTCATTTTCCCTGCATTAGTATAGTTTGTAATATCTCCTTTTGCCTTAAAATTGCTTTTTTCATCATTTACTCCTTCATTCAGTCTGTGTAAGAAAAATAATAAAGCTCAAAACACTTATTTTCTTTAAAACAGAAAACATAATACATATTGCAAAGCTTACTCTCCATTCCCATGACTGCTTGGGAGCTTATAAAAACAAGATAATTTTTTTTGCCTGACTACTCTCATTATTTCCACACTAACCTGATTATTTTAGTTAGGTATTTATTTAGGCTTTTTCCCCCAATATGTCTTTCAATATAATGCAGCTGGTATCAAAAAAAACCTTGCTTTCCTTTTTCTTTCCTATCTTCAAGTATTTGCACAAAAGAGTTGCCATTCAAGAAAGCAGTTCATTGATACAGTGCATCTAGTACAATACAATGTCACCCATTGAACATTCTTACCCCTCTTCCCTCACTTAGCTAAGGGGAATTTTTACTGCACCCCCACTTTTCTTCTCTTATCTTTATGGCTTTATTCTGAGAACAAATGGATATGTTGCGGTGAGGAGTAAATATTCTTGAGGGTAGTCTGCTTGGAAGAAGAAGAAGTCTCAGTATGCAAATAGAATCTGGAGAAAAGCAGACAGAAGGGCCTTTTAGTTCCCATTAGAGCCTTGCTCTGTTAAAGGAATATTCTCCCAAATATTCAGACTCTGGAAAAAGTTCTCCATTATTATCCCCTCTTAATGTTATGCAACTTGTTTCAGTATAGAAATATGTAAGGGAAAAGCCATGAGTTATGAACCACACATGCATTCATTAGATTAAACACCCCAACCAGACATACCTCTTGTGGCATTGCCCTGAAATGTAATATCTGGGAGATATACTCATATACATTCTCTTCTGAAGCCATCTGCCCACTTCCTCACATTACAACCTCTGCAAAAACAAAGAGAAATTACTGTCCTCAAGACCCACATTGGAACTTCTTGGGCATGCATCATATATCTCAAAGGGAGTATTGTAATAGCAGCAACATATATACTGAATTAGCATTTAAGTTTCTAAGTTGATTGCTATGGTTAAAATTAAACACCTTATTGTGGAACTTCAAAAACTTTTTGTGTATATCCTCCTAATGACCATATTTTTTTTTCTCATCCTGATTTTAACCAGCTTCTGAAGATTTCCAGAGGCATTCAATGTCATTTTATATCAATTTAGCTGGTAAATTAATCTGAGGTGGCACTCTGACTACCCAATTATTCTAAAAGAGCCCTGCTGCCCATCAGATGCTAATCCTCAAACAACAGAATGATATTCCATAGCTGAAAAAGAAGAGCAATTCATTTTTAAAGATTAATGGCTTAATTTTGAGAAGTATCTAGCCTAACCAGTTTATGAATCTTGAAATTATTCTCCAGCACTGATCCTAGGTAGAGAGAACTTCTGTCTATAATTGGTGCAGGGGAAAATCCAGGTGTGCTTAACATTGTGTGTAGACGGGCATGATATTTGTAACATTTTCTTTCACATACCCAAAGCACATGGCTTTAATAGAGTAAACTCTGGTGCAGAACTGCTTGAATCTACTGAAGAGCAAAGGCAAAAGAGTATATGTGTTTAGAAGTTTTAAAGATATACATCTCTTTAACAAATTTGCTTATGACAACTAAAGGAAATTTTGGCAATTATTGACCTCATGAGCACCAACAGAGTCCTATCTCCTTCTCATCCCCCTCTCTGGAACTTCTTCTTTGTTACCAACCCTCCCTGGGAGAGACAGCATACAGAAATGTCTTTACTGCTCTTAGGGGGAATAAAGAAGGATCAAGTCTCGTGGCTGAGTGAACCAGGTAAACACATATGTAGCAGATGGGACTGTCAGGTCAATAATCATGTCCACCTTTCTTTCTTGGTACATTTAAATTTAAACTCTTTTTACACGTAAAATACATTTCTGTTGTGACAGAAGAATAAATTTAAGGAGACAAATAAGTACCTGCTATGTAAACTATTGTTCTATTACTTTTAGATAACACAACATGGCCATACATCTAACTCTATACCAAATCACTTTCGTTGAAATGTTTCCATGAATACAGTACAACATTATTTTCATTAATTGCTAAAGCTTCCCACTTTTGCATATAATATACCATAAATGGTTGTTTGTAATATCTGTATATATATTAGAAAAATTACCAGCATAATTGCAAGAAATGTATTCTGCTTTCCAAACACAGCTCTACATCCATGGTACTTTGCCTTTCTGTTTATAGTAACATTTGAAATAAATGATGGATTTCAGTCAAAAGCACACTCTGACCTTAGGTTCTTTATCATAGCATAATATGTGCTTAAGAAAATGATTGAGGTTTATGTGGATTTTAAAATACAGTTTTTAAATAGAATGAGTTCATGTTTTCCTGACAGCATTGTCCAGTGAAATCTTCAGCCTTCATTTATTCTATGGCCTGTGGCTTCAGTGAGTGGAGAAAAAAAAATACCTGATCCTGTCAGTCCTCAGATTCATTCCCTTCAGCAGCTTCACATTGACATTAGGGTGTGTTTCAAGAATAGGCTTGGAAAACCCTCTTCAGATCAACGTTGCCAACTTCCCAGGTTTGATTTCTCTCTATTCTTGGCCCTAGGCATTATGCCTCAGATGTAAGAAGAATTTTCTAATGACTCTGCTATCAATTTAAGAAAAAGCCTAATTTTTGGACATTGTGGCTATTTATATATTCTCCTATTAAGATAATACCAATAATATTAAAATATCTTGATACCGTTATACAATATCTGATTGTTTTCTAGGAAGAAATTTGTAGAAGTCAAGCAATAAGGAGTAATATTGTATTTGGCTTTTCCACTTACACTGGATAAAATCAGTACCCATTTTTGATCCACTATTCAGAGAAAGATAAGGCTCAATTTCTACTTGACAGTAAAATGTGCATAGCTTTTAGTAACTACACTCTCTAATAACATTATTAAACATTTATATAAAAACCGTTTTAATTTTTTTTAAATAAACCATTTAAAAAAGTTATTTTAATGCTTTCAATACCTTTGTTTGTAACCCTGTAAGTTAACCCCTCCACAACAAAAGCAATGAATTTTATATTTCTCCACTCTATAATCAAGCCTAGTAAATTCATTAAAAACCCCTTCAAGCTAAAATGTCATGGTGACTGGCATATTTCACCACTATATGATTGATAGAATTTCTGATTGGTAAACTGTCATTGCACATATCCACACAGTTTGTGGGATGTAGATTAAATGTCATTTAATCAATCAGTGGATCAAAGTTGATTGAGTTTATAAATAAATTAGAGTATTAAAAAGTTACTCTGAAGGCAAAGCTCAGTGTGATTTCAATAATAAGGAATGAGGCGCTAGAAAAAGTGGATCTATGAAGCTGAATTGCTTCAGAATGAAAGTTTGAAAAGTATTTCAGGGCTTCTATGTATATTTCTAGCTTCATGGAGGCCAGTTTCTGTTTGTTGTTGGGCTGAGGTACTGAATGTTGATGTTTATGGTTTCCCTTATTTGCAAGAACTAGTATATGTCTGAGACAAGCAGAAATGGTCAGATAAGATGATTTTAGATGAAATGAACCCCAAGATAAGGACTCAAATGTTTTTTTTTTTCTTTCTTGCAATTGTTTCTAACTTACAAGATATTTCTTTGTTGCTTTGTATGTCCCTCCCCCTCGGTATAATCCCTGTTTTCACTGTATTTGATGTTGGTATAATTGTGTTTGGGAAGGAAAAAAAAAACAAATTGTTTAAATAGGGATACCGGTGGACTCATTGCAACAATGAGATGTACAAGACGTTATGTTGAAAAAGAACTTTACAACGTTGGTGGTGGGGGGAAGTGGAGGGAGGGTGGTGGTAGTATTTTCGCAATAAAAAAAAATCAATGTTTTATAGCCAAGCATGCTTTATTATTTTAGGACAAGAAAAACATGCAATTCAGTATCAGTGTGGTCACATGAAAGATAAATTCCTAATATCGTCCTCATATGAATGAGCATCCCAAGAGAAAACTGAATGTTACCCCTGCCTTGTCTCTTCCTGGAAGTCCTTTCAAGGTTACTTCCAGGTAGAGTGAGTGGATACTCTTCTCTTAGCAGTGTGTGAAAATGGTTATTACTGGAGCCATTCAAATGACTGAGAAGTACTTTGTGTTCATGCAGACAGGAAAATAATTTTTAAAACAACAAATAGCCAGGAGTCGGTGGCAAACGCCTGTAATCCTAGCTACTCAGGAGGCTGAGATCTGAGGATTGCAGCTCAAAGTCAACCAGGCAGCAAAGTCTGGGAGACTCTCATCTCCAATCAACCACCAGAAAACCAGAAGTGGTGCTGTGGCTCAAGTGGTAGAGCACTATCCTTGAGCTGAAGAGCATAGGGACAGTACCCAAGCCCAGAGTTCAAGTCTTACCATGGATAATAAATAAATAAATAAATAAATAAATAAATAAATAAATAAATAAATAAATAAATAAATAAATAAAATAGAACTCAAAATTTTAATCAGAGTCCAAGAAAATTTTCTCCCATTAAAATACTTTGGACACATAAAGACTAACCCCCAAGTCCCTCTAGCTCTAATGAAAATCAATTTAGCAAACGATAAAAAGTTAAATGATTTGAAGAGACATGCAGTTGAATTTTTTGACATTTTGTGTGATGTATCAATAAACTATAATAAACATTAATCTACACAGTGCTCAATTATGTCACTCACATTTTGATTTTTAAGCAGATTTCTTGAACTCCTATTATAAAATGAATATTGTGGTACACATTTCTGAGAAAAATCTCTAAACTTGTGACAATTCAGGATCCTTTAATTTTGGCTCATTTCTTCAGTAATAAATAGTATGCTGTAGCTTTCAAAGAATAAAAGCAACTTTTCAGATTCAAGAGTTTAAGTTTTAATTATTATTTTGAGAAGTTCAACTCTTGGGTCATTTATAATGGGATGGATATGATGGGTTTTTTACTCGTAGCTCATAGATTATTTTGTAATTAAATATGATTATGTTATTTGCTCTCATAATCATTTATGAAGGTAACAGTGAGTCCCTTAATGTCAAGGTATTCTACCATCTTTGCAATGGTGAGGTAAGAAAGTTAGGGCATTTTAATCCAACAGGTATTGGTGGAAGCTATTGCTTATCCTGTTTTGGTGACTATTCTTTATGAACTAAGTCACATAATTGCAGTCAACAAAAGAAAGAGAAGAACTGGGGTAATTTAGAAGTTCTCTAGGAATCACTATTTTTATTTCCTCCCTGTTTTCTTAGGAAAAATTATTCAAAAGACTATTACACGTTGTACAAGAATAAGTCTTAGTTCTGTTTACAACATATGCCATCCAGTGATATGGCATATGTCTGACTTCATGGTTCAGCACCACTGAGAAGCAAAATGACACTTGATAAGTTGTTTTTGTTTATTGTGTCTTTTGCTTGTTTTTGTTTTTTTTTTTCTATCCAGAATTTTCTGATGATATGTGATGGGATATTTTGTACATCTCTCTTGTAATGATCATAGGATCTTGAAGTCGTTGACAGCAAGATTTTATAGCTAATTTTAATTATTTCTGGCATATTATTTAAGCTCTAGTTGAATATTTTCTTCTATTTTGTGCATAAATACTTAGTTACGTTCAAGGACCCATTAGTGTGAAATGAAGATTGCAGAATTGAAGTGTTCATTCACTTTTCCATTTTTAGTACTAATTGGTTCTATAGTAAAATCTACTCAGATATCTTATGGAAGATGGTTCTTATGTTGATAAAGTGAACCGCTATTCCAACCAATAGAAGGTTTTTATTCATTCAAAGAACTTTGAACAATTATTCATGATTAAATCAGTGCCTGGAGAAATTAATCTTATTATACTACATTTATATAAGGTAGCTCAGGATAAAGGCTGTGTAAAATCAGAGGGGAAACAATTAAAAATACATAATTGAAGAAAGACAAGGCAAGTGATACTTCTTTAAAAAAACATTTAGGCCTGATTTCCTAAACAGGTTGGTACAAAATGTTTTCACTTGGCTTTGAGCCTTATTTTCTTGGAATCCCCCCTGTCTCACCAATATTGTTTTCTGCTTTTCATCTGTAGGGATTTTTCCCCCATATTTTCAGCCAGAAGGGCAGGAGAGCAGCTGTCGCCACTGGAGAAACCAATTATTGGCGAAATGAATGGGCTTCTGCCTGGATTCATTGGCTGTTTTCCTCAACACCTAAGGGTACCATGTGGCCTGTGTAATCACCAAAGCCTTGCTCAGAACAGATTCACATTGTTTTGCTTCCACAAACTTTAAACATCATGTTTATTTCCTCCAACTCGTAATAGCTTGGAAAACAAGTTTCCAGATATACAAAGAAACAATGATAGATGTACTCACAAGTGACTGCAGGTTAGAAACACCAAAAAAAAAAAAAATGCAGAATTCAGATCAAAGTCTGGGTCTACCCTTGCTAATGAAGTTTCCAATTCTCACAATTTCAAAGGAATTTGAAATCTTGATAATCTGTTGCTTTCACAGCTTAATATTTGGTTATTGCATTTTCTTTGAGATACTCCATGACATGGAATGGAAGTCAAGATAACACTCGTGTAGTCAAGCAATCGGTATTTCAACATGAAATACTGAATGTACACATAGAAGGTTTTTTTTTATTGTGAAAATACTGTACAGAGCATTGTAGCCTCCTCCTTTGTTTCCCCTTCCAATCCCTTCCCATCCTCCCCCGTCCCCCACAACCCAATCTTCCCCGTCCCCCCCTACACCAAAGTTGTAAAGTTATTTTCGACATAACGACTTGTACATCTCATTGTTGCAATGGGTCCACCTGTATCCCTATTTAAACGATTTATTTTTCCCCTTCCCCTCCACAAATTATACCGACATCAAATACAGTGAAAGCAGGGGTTATACCGTCGGGGAGGGACATACAAAGCAACAAAGAAATAATCTTATAAATCTTATAAATCGCATGAAAGAAAAAAAAACATTTGAATACATCTCTTAGAGTTCATTTCCCTAACATCACCTTATCTGACCTTTTCTACTCCCTTATTTGCAATATTTAGTATATGTCTAAGTCAAGCAAAAGGTTTAAGAATAAATTCTTTCTGGAATTGTTCTTTCCAACTGTGTACCTGTACCTAGACTTCAGTTTTTCTATCTTCTGTTCTACTAATTGATCAAAGAATATAAACCATCTTTTGACAGAAGAACTCCTTTTAATGTTTTTTTCTGAAGCTAGTCACATTTCAGATACATATTTAAGACCTCAATAATTTTTATAAATACAGTCATATTTCTTACAACAATCAATGAAATCACCTGTCAGTGATGAATTCCTCTGTTTCACTTGCAGGATAAAAAAATCTTAATATTGAATGTAATATTATATTGACTCATCATTACCATTTTCAGTAATCTGGTTTTTCAAATTTTGTCATTCATTATATAAGCTGAAAAGTTGGTAAGTTTAAAATAATGGAAGTATAAGTTATCTCATTAATGCTTCTATAAAAAATGAACTTGTTTTGAAGATGTATATGTAAAATCTAGAGGAAGGTGTAATACTTGCCTAACTAGTTCATACATATGCACACATATGCATACACATGCACATACACATTTAACAACCACCACAACAGGTGTTGTTCTAGTGTTCTAGAGAACTAACATGAAAACTTTGATTAGATAAGAAAAAAAATGGCCAAACTCTCCGATGGAACATAATTACTAAGTGAGGAAAATTCCTGCCATTGTTGTGGCACACACAGGGAGTTACACTGAAATTGACACTTGGATGAATCTGCAAACCATGACAATAGTTTTGTAAGGGATGGCAATTTGGCTACATAATTAAATTGGAATGTGTTCAGTAAGCAGATGTGTGCAAATAAAGAAAAATCTACGCTCTGGGTTTGCACTTCTTGATCTTTCTTTTGTTTGCATTTTATGAGGACACCCATGGCTTTTTGCTGTTGCTAGGTTGTTGTTGTTCTCACTAAATTAGCTCCCAGCTCTGAAGCACTCCTTAGGTTTATCCAGGAGCCTTCCAGTCTGTAGAGTTATGTTTTGTCAACAGATGGCAAAAGATAGGATTCTCCATTCTCAATGAGTTCAAAACAGTGTTTTGCTATTGCTGTCCTAAAGTTGTTTTGAATTATTTCCATGCTACACTTTGAACAGAAACAGAAGTCATCAGATTTTAACTATCATTAAGATGTGACATTATTTGGAAAGGAAACAAAAGCCAACAGTGTTTTTTTTTAATGGCTCAACTTTTGTTTTCGCATAAAAAAGACAGAGAAAAAAAACAAGAAAACATATGCATGTATATAGAAACGCATATACGCTTCTAAATGTGTGAACACATGTATATATACATATATATAATATAAATATTGATACTATAATATGATATCCAGTCTTTCTTCACTTCTTATATCTTACAATATAGAGCTCAAATTTGCATGAAAATATGAATACCATTCAGTGCACAGCCAGTTCTCAGCAATTCTTACTTTTTATTATTTTTGCTTGAACAAAGTGATAGCTTCATTGCATTGTATATTAGTGTCAAGATGATAATGTATGAACATTTGATTCTAATGTATGTGTGGAAATAAATGTGATGAGAAAACTTAGGATCACAAATGGAAAGAAGAGCAAGCTTTTTGAAAGGGACTGGAGGTCTAAATTTCACTAGGTGCCACTGATCTGAACTGCTGATTTGCTGATGAATAAGCTGAAACCCAGAGATGCATCCTGACATGGCCACCTTGCTCATGGGAACTTGCACTGCATTTCATTGCTCTGCTGAGCTGTGTTTCTCTTATAACAGGGACTGTTCAACTCCTCATTGCTAGCACTTGTCTTGGCCCCAGTTTGTCTTCCTGGCCTAAGAAAAGGATAGTAATGGGAAGTTGTGCTAAGGAACTAATTATAAATAGTTGGAGATTGCACATGGAAACCTATTTACTTGTAGAATGAAACTAGAGATCCTAGAATTAGAGGCTTTTTCATTTAAATATAAAAGATAGGGACAACGCTAATGGTGTTATGGTTACTAGGAGACAAAATACTTTTGGGGAAGTAAGGGAGATGGAAGAGAAGAAAAAAGTGAAGTGGTTGGGAAGAAGGGAAGGGAAGGAGAAAAAAGAAAGGGAAGAGTTGTGATTTCTTGAGGTTGTCTCCAAATCAACATCTTCTCTTTCAAATTCCTGAGTTTCCAGGCTATATATAATTTTTAAATCTCTGATTTATCTTTTGTAGGAAATATGTTTGTTAATTTATTCATATAGGATAAACTTTATTATGCAAAAACTATTTACAATTCAGCAATGTACAATACAAAAGATGTCACATAAAATTGAGTTATCTTAATTAAACCAGACTCTAAGCATTCACAGAGTGAGACCAAAGGAGAATGTTCTTAGGAGAGGATCACAAAGGCTCAATAGCTTTGTAAATGTGATCATATAAAATTATGTGCACCAAAATGAATTCCAAGAAATGGAAACAAGTGTTTGGTTTTTTTGTTGTTGTTTGTATTTTTTGTTTCTTTTTTTCTTGTCACTATTTTTGATTTTTGTGCCTTTTGTATATAAATGTATCTGCTTTGGGAAGGGTTAAGGGGCACACAGAAATGGTGGGACAAAGGGTGAACTAATGCAGCAGGGACACTCATTGAACAGTCTGTTGAAATGCAGTCTACAGCTCGTGGGGTGGGGTGTCAGGAGGTGAAAAAAAACTGGGAGAAAATGAGGAAGGTGTGACACTGTTCAAAAAGAAATGTACTCATTACCTAATTTATATAATTCTGTACATCTACTTTACAATGAAATAAATAAAAAATAAAAAATTGAGTTACCTAAATATAACTCTAATTCTCCAATCCTCTGTCTCTCATTAGTGAATGAAAATCTATAAACTATGATGACCTTTGCCCAACCACCTTTATGTGAACAGTACATTCACACCATAAAACTGATATTAGAGAAAAATTAAGTGTAATAAAATAAACTAGATATGGATAATTTATTCTTTTTTATTATAATAATATTAATTTAGAAAACATTGATGATTAAATATTATTGTGTATTTTTACACAGGAAGAACATAAAAACTTGTGTTAAATTTTTTTAATGAAATGCTATGTAAATTACTACAAGAGAGTTGCAAAAACACAAAAACAACAAACCAATACTTACCTTTTTACATAATCATTAGACTAATTATTTGTCAAATTATCTTGCAATCTTACAAAGGTCAGGTCGTATTCTAGGTACCATGTTTGCTCAAAATGAGACAGCATTCATCTCAACAGACATCAGCGAGATTGTATGAAAGTCAAAATTTTTCCTTGATTCAGATTAAGTGCTTTTCTATGTGTTCAGGTTCCCCCCAAACATGTTTCTGTCAATCACTTTGTAATAGAAGAATCTAATGCATCTATTATTGGGGAGCCCAAGTGTTAACTGAGCATTCTGAATGTAAGAACCGAAAATAATTGTCCTTCTTCCTAAATTGTCAATGAATGTAGAGAACTAGAAATATCTCAGCTCCAGCAAAGACTTGGTGGAACGCTCATTAAAACTATGGAAAATCTTCAGCCTGGCACTCAGACCAGAGCCCTTCATGGGATAGTAGGCACTAGCCTGGAAATAAGAGATGAATTGAAGACTCACTGATTTGTAAAGAACAGCATAATTAGATATTATCTTCATGACTGAGGAAGGGCAGGTTTACTCATGGGCTAAACGAGTCAGGAATTTAATTGCAAAAGGATTCTGTATTTAGCCACTGAGATTAAACGGAAGAGGGGTGGTTGATCAAAAATATCCTAGTTTTTCTTATCCCCACTGCATCCAAAAGCCTATATTCCTTTCAAGAAGTAGAATAATAATTGACTTGATGTATAATATAAAAGAGAGTACCAATTGCTTCTTCCCAAAGTCTCTGTCTCTGTTTTCAGTAAAATATTTATCTCTCAGGAATGATTTATGTCAAGATAGCTCAGAGTTAACATGTCTGACTAGACATTGGTTCCTATGCCTGGAAACAGAAAGAAAGAAAGAAAATGAAGAAAATGAAGTTAGTCTTCACAGAGTCATTCAGAATGTTTTGAGGCAGCACAGAATAAGCCTATGTGAGCTCTCATATTATTCAAGCAATCGTTGAACTCATGTCATTTAAGATGTCTATGTCCCAGTTTTCTCCATCAAATAGTTTCTTCCTTCAGGACAGTTAATCAATTTCCAAAGCTGTTATAGCAAATCCTAAAGGTTACATATCATCAGCTACTTAAACAGATCTATTTAAAGTAGTGGTATGATTTATCATTATTCATTCAACTGATTTCTAATGATTACCAAACCAAAATTCAACCTCAATTAAGAATGAAAATAGTTTTGCAGTTTCTCTCACTGACTATGTGATTGAGACTAATTCGCATAGTGAAAAACCGTATCAGCTAAACCCAAACATTCAAGATTATTTATCATCTTTCCTTCCCCACAATGTAACAGAAATCCTTAAACATAACCTCTAATTTTCTCCATCACACACGATGATCCCCCAAAACAAAGTTTCTCAGCTAGAATCCATCCCTCAGAGAACTTCACATAAACAGAGCAGGAATCTGCACAGAAATGTGAAGATGATATTCGCTGGGACTTTTGCATTACATCCTCCTTAGGAAGAGAAAGTTGCAATTATTCGATGAGAAAATATTCCTACATATAAACAACTTAGCCACAGCTTCAAATCTCATATAAAGGAAAGTTCATGTTATTTTCTTTGTATCGATGACCTTATACATCTAGGAAGAAATCCCATTACAAAGATAGAACTCCACTATTAAAATGGTTTACAGTGAAAAGATCATCGACTTCTAAAATAGAATTAAATATAGCAACATGCTGGTGCAGTTTGGCAATGGAAATGTCAGGCACATTGAAGAGTCATTCTCATTGTTGCTGTATCCAGGAAGGCTTGAATTTATTTCACCCTCAGTGGCCAAGGTAAAATGGCCAGATGTCTCAGCTTGAGAGTCCAATCCTTGCTCCTTAATGGGCTGGCTGTGAGCTGACTGAATTCTGTCAGGTTACAATACATTCTGATGTTCTTTCCAGCCTGTTCCCTCTGTCTATGTCTTTGCCTGCTTCCCGACTCCTGCCCGTCTGTACCTCTGTGCTGCTCATGTATGCAGGCTCATCAAAGCCCCATCAATTCCAGGTTGGCCCAATCTGGCACCTGAGCAGCATGTTCAAAGGATAAAACCTTTTGTTCAGAGCCAGAGCTCTTATTTCTTATTAAGCCAATTACTTGCTTCCAAGCAAGATCTACCCAGTGCACATAAAGTTGTTTGTGAGCAGTCACATGGTATTTGTGTGTGTATGTGTGTGTGTGTGTGTGTGTGTATGTGTGTGCAAGAGAGAAAGAGACACTGAATTTTCTAAAATTTTGTTGGGATTTTGATGATCAACTCTTGTGGGGCATCTACAGCTATTTATCCTCCAATTACAACCTTTCCTCTTATATTGAAAATATTTATATGGACAAAAATTGTTAATGGAACAATATGAAGGAAAATGAAAGAATAAATGGATTTACCATCTGTTTGATGCAAAGACAGTATTTTTGAAGACAATGTTTCTTACAGTATAACACAAGAAGACCCGAGTTAAACGAACATTTTCAGAGCGAAGGCCGTGTTTCTTTTGTCGTTGCATTTTTGGAGAAAGTTCGCACACAAAACCCAGAAACTACTCTCTGATTTGAAACAACTTGAGTCAATGCTGTGTGTGGTATGAAATACATGTAAATTTGTCTGTAAAACTCATCTTCTAGTTTTTAAACATGTGCCAGAATTGGAGAACATCTAAATAATAGCCTTAAATCCAATTTTGTATAATACTAGCTATGTGTACTGCCTTTCCTTAAATAAGAAGACCAAAAAATTTCATCTGGCTTGCAGTTGTGAATATAGTGAATAAATAAATAAAACATAAAGGAGATAGGAAAGAACATCCAACATGATCTTTCCCCTGACACTGTAAGCAGAAAACCCAATAGAGCTTTACCAGATGTCTGAGACTTCCATACAAGAGAAGAGCTGGGTGTTGTTTTTTAGATGCTGATTTCTTTCCTTTTTATTTACATATTTGAGGAAATTCTCCTTCTGTATGAATTCTTGACACCATGTTTAGAAATTAGTAAGCTACTCTTCCTTTATCTGACAAGGCATTAGCTTTTGATATATGTACAGAATCCTATCATTTCTCCTTGGACTTTGTATCTTGCATAACCAAGAGGTGAAATATTTGTAAGTGAATTAGATTGATACAGGCATTCCATATACCAGTGTCACATTGAACCAGGCTACCCTTCTGCCATAGGTTCCCTTTGATTCTCTGAAATTACTTATGTATTTTCAAACAAATTGTCTTTATTAAATCGTACTAATTCCTATGTCCTTTACCAGAGGAAATTTAATATTATAATGAACACACTGAAATTTAATGCTGATAATGAGAATACAAAAATTAAGGTATATTAGATATATTTAACTTAAACCCTAGAACAAATGTTTCAGAAGTCATTGAAATTGGTGATCAGGAATGAAGAGAAGCTTGTATTTCAAAATGTGGAAAACTAAATGTACTGACCATTTTCAGTTTGGGTGGGAACCAGTAGATTCTGTGAACAATGATAAACATTTGAGATTTTCTGATTGGTCAGACTTCATGCCTTCCATGTATCCCTCAAAATTCTGAATTGTCCAAAGAACACATAACAATGTTTTTCATTATAAATGAAGAAAGAGATTTCTTTGGAGCACTCTCCTTTTGATTTCTGCACAAATACGGCATTGGTGAAGAAGAATTTCTAAGCACCTGTAAAATACATATGCATATGTATATGTATTTGTATATGTATATATGTATGTATGTATACATATATGCATATATGTATACGTGTGTGCTTTTCTTCCATTTAATCATAGGTGCATTTATGATATTCTTGGTTTATATTCCCAATCTCTGCTCTAAAAAGGAATAGAATATGAGTTGCTAACCTTTGACCTGTAGAACAGATTTCAGAGCTGTGGAGTCAGTACCACTTTAATCTTTGAGGATTTGCAAAACAAAAACAAAAACAAAAAAAACATATTCTATGAAAACCATTCACTCTCAAAGAACAAGATCAGAAGCCCTAATTAAGTAGTGAGTACAAATTAACCCAAGGAATCTATACAAGTATCCCAGCCTCAAATACAGTGAAAGCAGGGGTTATACTAGGAAGGACTGAGAGTCTTATGATTTCAGGAGCCATTGTTGATCATGAATCTAAATATCTTCAATTGAACCACAACAAAGTTAATGTTACTGAACACTAAGTTTATTATGCTAAGTGATATCTGCACACACTGTTTTCTAGTCATGAAAACTAGCTATTGTGAGCCTTAACCCAAAAAGAAGAATCTTTAGCCCTTTAGTTTTCTGTTCAATTCCATTTTTCCAATGTTTACCAATATAAGAGCTGTGAAAAAGTTACATATTTCTCTTGAGCCTACTGATTTTGCTCTACCAAGTCTTCCATGCTCATTATTCTATTTAATGAAAATGGAAGGTAATAGACAGTCTTCCAAAAATTCTCTCATGAGACTAAAAGATATAAATCTGCGTTTTGGATATAGGGTAATCTGTTGAACTTATAATCAGAAAATTATAGATTTTACTTCCAAATTATTTAATGTGTAATCATCAATTAAGTCAATAAATGTCCCAGACCCCATTCTAATTTTTATAGTTGATATTACTTGACTACTTTTGCTTCAAACATTTTTAATAGTATTATATTTATATAGCATAATGTAATTTTTTTATAATTTTATGTTTAAGTAAGAACCACTGGATCTGAAATCTTAAAGCTTAAGTCCCTAAGAAAATGAATTACTTATCATTTCAAAAATCATCATCTCCTTACACTAAAGAAAAGAAAAGCCAGTGAGTGGTGATAAACACAGACATTAGTCGAAGTGCAAAACACCAATTCTTTCATACAAAGCTTACAGTAAGTACATGTTACACTTTTTATAATAGAAAATCACAGAAGTAGCCACTGACAGAAATCTATAACATATTCCCTTACTAAAAACTTTAGTAATTTATTCATCTTTTATTTGTAAATAAAGATAATAGTTTACTTACATGAGTTTCATGAGAAGTCCAATCTTTATTTAAAATTTTCAAATCGATGAACACTTTTTTTGAATTAGCACGGTTCCTAGTTTGTTTCATCATCATTTCTTGGTGATATGGGATTTTGAACTCAGGGCCTCATACTTGAGGCACACATACTTACGCATGAACCTTGACTCCCTCCCTGCATTTTGCTCTTCATTTTCTGAGATGGAGTCTCCTTTTGTGTTTGGATGTATGCCTGGACACGATGTACCCATGGTAGAATTCCTGGTATCTAAGGTATCAGCCATGAACCCCAGTGCCCAGGCTATGGTGTCCCCATTTTAAAACATCAGGTGATTTGGACACATTTCTAACTCCTAGCTTAATTACATGGAAAAACAATAGAGCCTGATCAACTCTTAGACCACCGAGGCAAAGTTGAAGTTATCGTCAATTGCAAAAGAAACAAAATGCTGCAAAAAGTCCAAAAAAGGAATCCATTCTGTCTGATATCAAAGCGAACATGAACAATCACACAATCTCTCTAACAAGTTATGCCAAATTAAACTATTTGGGTATTGTTGATTCACATGATTATTTGTTTCATAGTTTAGTCAGGAGACATTCACATTCACAATATATTGTACGGTTCAAAATGGTAAAAAAAAAAAAAAAATTAGCGCTGTTGTTTCCATTATAGTAGTGAAACAACTGAAGCTCAGGGGATTTAGGCTAACACAACTCTTCTGTGTTTGGACAGGAAGTAGCATCAACAGTAATGACCATAACAATAACTGCTTGGTTTGGAATAAGTGCTTGGTGTCTGACCTCAAATGTGACCGTGAATTATCTTGTTTCAGTCTTCCTAACAACTTTATGGAGTTATGTCCTGTCCTACCCTGTAGAGACAATTAACCAAGGAACAAAGACATGAAGAAACTTGCCCAAGGTCAAATCTCAGGTGAACCCAGGTAAATTTGACCTACAGCCTAGCAGTGCCCCTTCCATGCTCCCTCTCTTACTTTTTGCCAGTCAAGGACTGTGTTGATCAAGGAACTGGCTAGAAGAGAGCTGGTTTTCTCTAGAAAGGATATCAAACTTTTCAATAGCATTATATTGTGCAATAGAAACATGGGCACCAAAATTCTGACCTGTTTTTAAATCCCAATAGGCAAATAGCTATTTTTATTACACTGACCTAAATGTACATGGCCATTCAAGGCCAGCATAAAACTCCAGAGAGAGAGCCCAAAGTATCACATAAGTTTATAACTGGGCAAAGGGAGGACAGGACCATTTCAAATCAGCACTTCTTGATTTTAGCTGTAATTGTTCAGCCAGAGCCATCACTCCCTATTAGATTTAGATAAGACTTTTGGTAAAGGAGTGAAAGAGCATTGGGGGAGAGAAGGGAGAAGGAAAAAAAAGTAGGCTGGCATAAAAATTCCATTCAGTTTTAAAGAGGAAGCTGGCATTTACAGATACCAAAACAACAGGATCAGTAATCACAGGAGTTGTATGCTGTTTTATTTCCTAGAGCTTTAAAAATGTGACGATACCACGTAATTTGTATCATGGCAATGTGGTCCATCTAAGTTAGTTCCCAAAAACAAGAGGTATTCCTACTGGAGACTGAAACAAAGAAGATACTCTGTGCCAGTTTTTGTTTCTCTTATTTTTCTAAACCATTTCACTCTAATAAAATGAGAAAAACAAATGAATGTTAAAGTGATAATACTAATAAACCCTAACTGAGGTTTACTTAAAAACCTATTTTAAAGCATGATATAGAACATTCATATGTAAAAAGTAAAGGTTTCAAAGTATCACAGTTCATGCATGTATCCTATGTATGTGTGGACAAATTCTGTGCATTTGCCTATCTCTACTCACATAACAGCCATATTGTTCTTCTAAAAATATACATACCAAAATCCACTTTGTCATCTATAATTTTTATAGTTTCTTTTACAGAATATACCACATCCTTTTCTTGGCACACTGTGGTTTTCTTTCTAGCTTCTCTGTAATCTTTGCTTGCACCTTTACTCCTACTCTCCCAACTGACTGCATTTGCCTTTATTTGGCCTGAAAATAGTGGTGGCAAATCCGTCCTAAATGTCACCAACTCAATATACTCAATCTGAAGCCTTCTCTGCCTGCCTACCAGTAGGACTTGCTCCAATTCAGCTCACCCTTTGTCACTGGATTTAAAGCCAGTTCCTTGGTTATATACTCTCTTGAGTCTTACAGTAATAACTAGAGAGTACACATACTTCCAATCTGGTCTTTACTGTTCCATCTGTCAACACATGTATACATATGCAGGTAATATGAAAGTGTGTATGACACGATGATCAATAATTTGAGCACATATAAATATTCCAGCCACAGACCAAAACAAATTCTTGAAGTACTTAGCAGTAAAAACATAAAAAATGTAATCAATTCCTTCACTCTGTATTAAATTCTGGCATTTTGTACAGCACTATTAAAGATGCTGATAGATTTACCTACACACAAAATTGAAGATTAGTTTATTGAGACAACACAGTAGCCAGGGCTGGTGGCTCAATCCTATCTATTTAGATCTAAGGATTGCAACAAGTGAGTAGTTGTTTTTTTAAAATATTGTATCCCATTTTAAAGATCAGATCATAAATGTAAATCTGTTCTAAGAAGAGTAATTCAAATATTTGAATAACATAAACAAATTAGTGCTACGATCAAATGTACTCATAATATTTGCTTAAAAGCACAAATGGCTTTAAAGACAGCCTAGACTAGTGAGAAACAGCAAAGGAAGCAGAGAAAAGTAGATTTTTCATCTGATATTCATCATATTTAATCACTTTTGTAATTGATTAGCATGAGCTGGAGAGGTGGAGTCAGACATCAGTCATTTCTAGGACACTGTTTTAAATGACTAAGGGGTAGTGTTTTATCTAACTTAGGCCAGGGAAAAAAGTAAAATGTAATATATAAAGATTGCTATAAAGAGAATAAAAGGAGAAAGCATCATTTGAATTATGTTTCTACCTGTTGGCATTGAAATGCCTTTGATGGGTTCCATTGATCTATCTAGAAAAGTTTGACCCATTAAAGCAAAAAAAAAAAAAAAAAAAGAAAATATTTGGTCATCTCCGCTTTGATCATGTTTGAAGTTCCCTGAAAAACAAAACCATGGAAAAATCCTAAGCAGGAAAAGGAAAAAAATCCACAATGGTGCTTCAACCTACAATGTTTGAATATGATATAAAATTACAGAGAAATTGTGTTCATATATTTATATAAAATAGTTTTAACTTTGTGAATTATAACTGATAGAAATCATTCATTATTCTGACTATGGCACCCATTTCTTAAATTTAAGACCATTCATACATGAGACACTAAATCACAACCTTTAAAATCTTTCTCCAGAAAAGTGCCTACGAGACTCTTATCTCCAACTAACCACTCAAAAACTGTATGTGGCGCTGTGGCTCAAGCAGTAGACTACCAGCTTGAGCACCTAGTGGCTCCGAGACTGCACCCAGGCCCTAAGTTCAAGCCCCCAAGCACCAAAAATAATAAATAAATAAAAATCTTTCTCAAACACAGAAGTTTAACAGGGCACATGTATTTAAGCAAGGATAATAAGGTTTATTGGATAACAGATAAGCACCCAAAATTAATTTTAGTGTTTCATACCCAGGAAATTTAATCAAAACTCAATGTGAATTCTAATTTCACAATTTGTATGAGAAAAATTATTTCATAAGTGAATCAGAAAGGCTAAATCAAGTAAAATAGTTCAAATGTTAATATATCTTATACATGAGCTTCATAAGTGTGACTAATACACAATTAGGTACCTTTACTGATGCATTGTCTATGGCAGATTCCACTTGAAACTATACAGACAAAATGCACTGCCTAAAAATTACTGAGCTGTGGAAGTGGAGCTGTGGCTCAATCTGTAGAACGCTGGCCTTGAGCTGAAGAGCGCAGGGACAGCGCTGAGGCCCAGAGTTCAAGCACCACGACCAACCAAAAAAAAAAAAAAATTACTGAGCTGTTATGGCATCTGCCATTTACAGTTGTTTATATTTCATGAAACATTTTAAATATTTTATCTCATCAATGATCTTATGAATGAAATTTCTTAGACTGGGAAACTAAAGGACATATTTCTGATTTTTAGCTCTTATAATCATTAAAATACATTAGTGGGGGTTTTTGCTCTCTCTAAGTTAGATCTGCCATAGAAGTCTACAAATTTATACTTAAGAGCATAATGGAAGAAATTTTGCTCCTATTCTTCCACCCTGAAAACAGCACAACAGAGAAGAACACATCTATGATCAACTCATTTGCTCATCCCTCACCTGCAAAGCCTTGAGAGTTTTATGACTTCCTCTCAAGACCTTACTTGATTTGTTCCATCTGAATTAATTATTCCTCCCTTACCACTCCCGTGGCAAAACTAGGATTTAGCAAATTAATTTTCATCTGGTTTATATAGTTGTTTACAGCTCTAAGTCCCCCAAAAAACTCATGTTGTCAGTTGCAGTAACGTTTTTTATCTACCACATTCTTGGACAATCACCGGACCTATTTCAAGACCTTGCCCAGAATAGGAACGCTCACCATATCTACCAAAGCAAAGTGTCTCCAAGAACACAGCTGCAGCTTTGCAGCATTCTTTGTTTTATTAGTTGGCATACCAGCCATGAAAAAAAAATGCAGGGGAAATGTTTTTCGAAATTGAGACTAATTAAAATTAATTATCTTCAGAGAGTCATTTGTACAATTTCACCCGAGCCTTTGTGATAATTAGAGAGGCCCAGGAGTGTCACCAAACCCAGAGAGGGAGGCACTGTTCCACCAAGCCAGACCCTCAGAGGCAGCTCCCACGCGGCCATTAATAGGAAACAACCGCAAAGTATTTTATTAAGGTTGATTAAGTGAAAATCTCATGGAGGGTTACCCATAAAACACTTCTTAGACAATATGGATAATATGTAGTTTTGTTTCCTTAAGAAGAAGAGAATTCATAAACTAAAGTAACTGTGTTCATTCCCAGGAGTGTCTTACAATGATCTTCCTGTCTAGTACAGAACACTTAATTCTTGATATAAGAGAAATACAGCAAGAAGAGAAGGAGAACAGTCAAGATGAATCTTGTTGGACTTACAATAAAAGAAAAGGTTAGCTGTGTTTGCACACACATAAGTCACTTAGCAGTCAGTATTTTAATTTTAGCTCTACTTCAAAGTAACTTTCCAGTTTCTCTCTGTCTCTCTTCTATCTCTCTCTATCCCTTCCCCTCTCCCTCACCCTCACCTTTCCCCCCTTTTCTTCCCCCCCCCCATTTTTTTTTTGACAGGCTTGAACTCACAGCCTGGGCGCTGTCCCTGAACTTCTTCTGCTGAATGCTAGCACTCTACCACTTGGACCAGAGAGCCACTCATGATTATTTTTGGTGGTTAATTTGAGATAAGAATCTCTCAGACTTTTCTGCCTAGGCTGAATTCTAACTGCCATCCTCAGATCTTAGCCTCCTGAGCAGCTCGGATTAAAAGTGTGAGTTACTGGTGTCCAGGTTCCTGTTTTCTTTATTTCCTATCTAGCCTTAGAATTTGTTTGATTTGAGCCAACTGGGATATGAAGGAGGCAATACACCAAGTAGAAAAATTGACTGACTCAAGGAGTGTTTGGACTTAGGTAGTGATTTACAAAGGTTGTGAATTCTCCAGGTCTATAGCTATCATGGTGTAGAGGAAGGTAAAGGGTAAACACTTCATTAAAACCTACAGGTGAAAACTTTGGACTAATTAAATTAGATGACACCATGCATAGAGTAAGAAAGCTTTCTGGTAGAATCTGTGCTGTGTAAAGGGAGGATGTTTAATTAATTATACTGCCAAGAAGGCTGGGGAATACACAGTCCTGGTGCATTTCAGAAGGTAAGGAACCTCCCTAGAGAGAGACCAACACCTCATTTTCCAAGGTGCTGATCCATGAACCACTGAACCACATCACCCAGCACCAGTCCCCCAAATGAAACAGCTTGACACATTTGAAAATCCAGGAGAAGAAACCAAGATAATAAAGAATCAATCTTATGTAGATGTCTATGGACAGTTACTCCTGTTAAATACCATGCATGTGTGGCCGCAGAAGTAACTGTGTTTCCACACATGTGGGAAAATAACTTTATTGCCGGGTTTGTACATCAAACTGTGGAAGGAAAAGAAATTTTAGTCCAAGACATATGGTTTATCACAAGTTAATTTCAAAAGCTTAGCTTAACGTGAATACCTTATTCACATTAATTATATATAAGAAATATTTATAGAAAAATGTTCAAAATACAAAGGAATATTTTAAAGTATTTTACTTCATACAATCATGGTTAAAATTATGTCAATAAAAAATTCTCTGATATAAACAATGTGATCAAATATGCCTCATAACTTCTGGGAAATATTTTAATATAATTAAATCTAAGAAGATTTTGACTTAAGGTTGTCATTCTATAACTTTTTATTTGAATAAAGCTTCCTTTCTCTAATAGCAACTAGTGAATGAATAGGCATTTATGAGTACAATTAATAATTCTGTAATTATTACATAAAATACTCATGCAATTATATAAGCATAACGATATATACACTTAATAATTATATCTCATCACTAATTACATGTATGATTTGATACTAAATACCTGTAGTATTAAAATGACCTGTTTATTAGATCTTGAGGACAGTTTTGATAAATGTCTCCATAGTTTTAATATAAATATGTTTACCATATAGTCATCTGTAAGTATTAAAGGGTCATGGATTTTCTCTTAGTGCAAGATAAAGGTTATTCTAATTAATTTTACAGTTCAATTTTTACAAAACAGTTCTTCTGGTTGCATCTAATATAGATTTCTTCATATTTCAGTTCAGCTTCAGCTTATTTTTTCCAGTACCAAGTCTGTGAATAATTCTTTGAACTACAAGAGTAGTAGAAATAAGCTTATTTTTTCCAAAAAGAATACATTTTTCATTAAGTGAATATGTAGTGAAAGATTCCCAAATGTTTTCTTAGAGAAGTTATTTACTGCTGATAGTTTTATTGTTTTACTAATTCACAAAACATCATTCCTGAAAAATTTTTTGCCAAAAAGAGAAAAAACACACACACAAAGTTTAGCAAGTTGCATAAAAAGAGGCAAAGTTAAACATTCTACAATTGTATTTTAATTGCCTAATCTTACAGTTCTCCAGCAATATTTTCTCTTTGTATTTTGTATTATTTATTGACAAAATTGTTTCAGATATTGAAGATGTTTCTGAAATAAGCTTTATAGTCCACTAGAAAGGGAAAGTAGATGTTTGAACATTTGCCATTCTGCAGGTCATACTCCAAGGTCTTGGATTGAAGATTGAAGATTGAAGGTCCACTTTGATTCATACTTATTTTTCTTATGGCTTCATGTTAAGATTAGAGAAAACCTTAAGGCATGTATGACTAGATTTATATTTCATAGCAAAAGATGTGAATGTATAGAATAACTACCATCTCATGGCAGGTTGTTGCCAACTTTTTTCAAATTTTATTGAACTTTCTCTTTTGGAGGAAAGTATTTTCATGTTGCTAGCAGAAGAATATACTAGTAGAGAAATAAATAGCAATTTTATTTGGGCATTTTTTAACCTTTGGACATTGTTTAATCACGGTAGTCTACAGTTTTTCTTTAAAAGACATTGTACTTTATTACTTGGGATGAAATTTTCCCACAGTGGAGAATTATACAGTTGTTATTATGTAGGAAAATGTATACAGAAATATAACTACACATTTAAGAAGTAGAATATTAAACCCTGATTTTTAATCAAATTCTAAGTAATCTTACCTTCTATAGACAATCTTTACCTAGATAGACTTTTTCCTACAAGGCTATATTGAAATGATTAGATTACATATTATTAGTTTGTTTTTGAGACAGAGAAGATACGCTCACCATTTTTCATCTTGAAGATAATGTATAAAGATAACTTATTTGGTATTTTATGGTTAAGCTGATACAAGAGATTTATTGCAGATATACTTTATCATATTACTAATATTTCCTCTTGTTTTTAATACTAGTTTTTGAATGATATTCAAATTTCTATAGCGGGGCTGGGAAGGTGGCTCAGTGGTAGAGCGCTTGCCTTGCATGCCTGAGGCCCTGGGTTCGATTCTTCAGCACCATAAGCAAAAAGAAAAAAGCTGGAAGTGGTGCTATGGCTCAAGTGGTAGAGCGCTAGCCTTGAGCTGAAGAGCTGAGGGACAGTGCCCAGGCCCAGAGTTCAGGCCCCACAACCGGACCAAAAAAAACAAATTTCTATAGCGATTGTAACAGATTTCTTTCTTTTGTTAGTATAGTGAATTTAAGAAACAATATAACCAAATTAACCATCATTAACAATTATTTCCATTTTATAACTGTGTGGAGAGTGTTGGGATAACTCAGCACACATGCTGTGCGGCTGTTATTCTGGGAATCCACGCTGACTTCAGGTCTAGCACCAGGACTGGAAACAAGAAGCCATGACCAGCCTTTTCCACCTGTAGTTACTTTGTGGGCACAAATGAAAGAGACAGAAAAACAAAACATGTTAAATTCCCTTTGGGGACTTTTTGCTCTCCTTGAAAAGCAACCAAACTGAAGTGTTAACATTTGCCTTAGGAAGTACAATGCATGCCACATAATTGACAAATGTTGTAACCTTCACCTCTATTATGCTCCTTCTCCTTTGTGTCCCACAGACCTGCTCACTAAAGCACTATTTCAAATAGTTCTGTTCAGAAATAATGGGCTATGACATGGGTAATAGAAAACATAAAAATGCAAGTCTGCAACTGACCTAAAACCATGGGTGACTAGATCCCACATAAAACATTTGAAATGAATGTATCAAATCCTGAAAATAAAGATTTCTATTAGAAGCAGGTGAATAGTTTGCATATATCTCCTTCGCGTGGCAACTTTGAGGTTCACAGTGTTTGTATTTCATTTGTAACATGAGGCATCTGAGATTTTAAAAAATTCCTTGTGGGGCTGGGAAGGTGGCTCAGTGGTAGAGCGCTTGCCTTGCATGCCTGAGGCCCTGGGTTCGATTCCTCAGCACCACATAAGCAAAAAGAAAAAAGCCGGAAGTGGCGCTGTGGCTCAAGTGGTAGAGTGCTAGCCTTGAGCTGAAGAGCTGAGGGACGGCGCCCAGGCCCAGAGTTCAGGCCCCATGATCCGGACCCCCCCAAAAAATTCCTTGCTTAGATATATTTGTAAGACAATGAAAAAATCTACTTCATTACTGAGAATAAGTACAATTTGGGAGATGTGATAGATTGCAGATTCCAGGCAATCCTACAAGAATCATGTAGTCATCTTTTTACTCCTATTATCCATTACACGTATATCATTATATTTATAAGATCCTCATTCATGCTTAGCGAGCAGTAAGTTTTATAGAATATTCTAGGGATTACAGCTATAAACAAGGGAGTTTGCTCCCTTCCTACAAAAGAGTCTGGAAAAAATGATCAACATTAAGTTTTAATCACTATTCTTAAGAAGCACAAATTGTAACAATTACTAGTGGATGGTAGCTAACTGTTTGAGGCATAGACATTTTAAATTATTGCATGTATTATAAATTCAGCTAGTAAAAAAAGAATACAAAGTTGATTCCAACGAAGGTAACAAATTACCTTGCAAGCTTCAACTTGGAAAACAACTTAGTACCTCCTGGAGACTTCAGAAAAATGTTATGCATGGTGGGCAGCAGAGGAAGAAACAGAAAAGTCAAGAGTGATTGGCAGAAACCTCTGGTCCAGACCACCTACTAGAATCTCTTAAATATTTAAATATTTTGCATCAGGGTGTGGAAAGATAATGTTTTCATTTGAAGAATTGGCTTTGAGAGAATGCTTGTAGGTACATAGCAATGGTAAATTTAGAGTTTAGTAACTTACTAATAATTGCTCTATCTCCCTGAGCACTGAGTTTCATATATCAAACAATGAGCAAGGCATTTGTTCTTATTTCCATGAAGAAATGTTAAAGAGAACTCTTTTTGTCCGTCTTATGTATGAGAAACCTGAAGCTCAGCCAGACTTTAAAAATGGCTCTAGGACAGAATGCAGATCATTGGGTAGTCTGGAAATGTGTAATATTAAGAAGTCTGTTTCGAGAGTCTTTGCACTCAATCAGAACTGATTGCACACCACATAACCTGTGGCAGTAGTATGGAGTAGCTAATTTGTAGATAAATGCAAAGTTTGAGTTAATAGAGTATACTATTTACTATATGGGATTAAATAGTTGTTTCAAAATTTAGTAGTTAAGTGCATAAAAATATAGAGCTAAGAAAATCTAGTAAGTATGTAGTTAGGAGAAAACCATGCAGTAGAAATCATGAGTTGAGCAGTCCATGAGAAGTTAAAAGAAAGATTTGGGGGGTGCCATTTTCAGTCCCACTTTCTTCAGAGAAGAAAGGCCCTTCTTGATGTTATGGTTCAAAGTCGCAGTGTATAGCTACTCTTTGTCTCCTGTAGGTGTAGCTGAAAGAGGAGACCACTGATCACATCGAACAGAGTAGAAAGTGGTCTCTCTGGACTGGAAAGGTGAGGGGAAAGAAGAGGCAGAGTGAGGTTAAAGTATAAACTCATTGTCAAATGGAAAGAATGAACGGAGAATACAAGGTTAAGAAGGATAGAGTTTTCCAACACAGAATACTTGCACTAAGGCTTGAAGAGATCAAAGTGCTTAATATTCAGCTATGGCATTGCATGTGGTATATACATACTAAAATATCATGCTAAACCTCTTAAAATTGGACAGATGCAATGCCTAAAGGAATAAATAAAACATGTTTGTTATGTTCATGTCCAGTTGTAAAATGGATTTCAAAGGGAGCAATGAAGAATTTGAGTATATTTGTGAGCAGGGGCTTTGCAACTTGGATTTCTCTTAGAACAAGCTTTTAAGTGATCACTTCTAGTGCAATCTTGCAAGCCGGAGTCCTTGTTTATTGTGATCACACTTACACATGTACAAGATACTCAGGAATCTGTGTAAATGAACACATGCGGTTTGGGGAAATATTTTCAGAAAGAGGAAAATACACATTTTCTAAAATGCTATGTTTCAAATAAATTAAAGGTGTTGGAAAAACTCTGGTACAAACACTCAGTGGGTTTTGTGCTGAAAAACTCCTAATATACAAGACTAATACATATAATTGCAGAAAACAGGAAAGGATTAAAGAATCGTTCTTGCCATTTCTATTTTATGTGAACACAATCGTATGATTACATTCAAGGATTAATTAAAAAGAAAACTTCAGTATATCTGTTAGATCATGTAGTATTTTTTTTAATGCTGGATTAAAAAAAATAATGTACCTCTGAGAGGAAGAGGCAGTATCTCCAGAGACTTCAATGTGTCCTGAAGACTGGAGACAAAGCCAGCCTCCCACAGGAGAAGGAGGGCATGTGAATCAAGCAGCATCTCTTTACTGGCGGCCACCCAATGCATCTCCAGTGCTGTGAGGAAATATATCTCTGTATAGTCACACTGCCCTAGGTATTGTCTAAACCTACTTGCTACACACTCATGCCTCATCATTTTTTTTTCAATGACAACATAATTTCCATTGTGTTCTATGAAAACAAAGACTGACTGGAATGCATGCTTTCCTGGAATAGGAGGCAATAGATTTAGTTTTATATCAACAAACCCTGGGTTTTGTTTATTTGTTTGTTCTTCATTTTCTTCCTGCTCTCACATTTCCAGTGGCTCAGATTCCAGCTTAGTAACTTGGAGAAGGGGAGAAGTGTTTCTTTGGAGAGCCATCAGGAAGCTCTTGACAGGATTTCAGCTGTGAGATAAAAGGAGGAACTTACCCTCTTTACTTCAGGAACTTCAGGAATATCACTTCTGCAAGTCTTTGGTATTAAAAGTGAAGTGCATTATCCAAACCTGGTGCCTTCTTATACTCCACAAAAACCAAGAATCATGATAACACAAGCATTTCAACCACATGTAACTAAAGCACATGCAATTTTTACTGTGGAGGGTTAATAGAAAGTACAATCTTTTATCAATACTAACATGAGATATGAGTATTTGCACTAAATATTAATTTGGAGATTATTCTTAACATGCCATATGAAAATTAGTGTCACTACCAATAATGGTGTAATACACTTTGTCTTTTGGGAGCCTACCTTACTTTAAAAAAAATGTGTGTGCATTGCTAAACGGAGATTCCTTTGTAAAGCTATTTAAGTATAATAAAAAAAGACAAAAGAAACATTGATGAATTGAAAAAAAAGAAGAAAGAAACTATCTTGGGCAGAAAAGTCCAAGAGAATCCATGTCCAATATTACAGAAGAGAGTCCAGTTGGAGATGGTCAAGCAAGTCAAGAAAGTGCAAGGCTCTGATTTCAAACTTTGAAGCTGACCCCAAAAGGCAAAAGAGAATGTATTCCTACAATGTAGTTATTCATAATGATCTATAGAAAAGACAGATATTCTTTTACTCAGGTAAGACTGAATTAACTATAAAAACAGTTTCATCTCACTGGAATTTTTCCCTCATTTTTTCAATGTTCCTTATTTTCTCCTTCTGTCTACTTTTCTCTCATTTTTTCCTCCTTTCAGTTGTCGTGGTTTCTGTGACCTTTATCACTGTGACTATGAAAACAGTGTCAAACAATACACCTCCGAGGGGCTCTCAGCCCTCTTCACTTCAGTTACTGGATTCTCAGTAATTTATTTTTATCAGGTATATTTTCAATGATTTTTACATTACTAATCCTCTGCCTTAGAAATGCAGGCACTTTGCTGATAATATTTACCAAGAGCTTCCAAAGCAGAAATCTTCCTTCTGGGGTCAGAATCAACACCTGATGGTAGTTACTGATTACACACACACACAAAAAAAAAATCTATTCAAAATGTCCATTAGTTACTTCATAGTACTCCTGAGAAATTTTGAACTGTTTTACTCTTTATTTGCTACTTAGGTATTATCAGTGGCCAATGGGGAGAACTTTACGTATCACAAGTTCAGAAGCTAAGGTTATTGCTTCCCTGGAGAAGCAGAGATAAGTGGGTGAAATATTATTCTACATACTGCATTATTCATCTTTTTTTTCTACTTCCCTATAGGTGTCTTGTACCCAACACACTATCACAGTGAAAGACATAGGGATTTTGCAAAATCAACAAACACAAAATGTACCAATGATATTTATTTTTCTCATTACATGATCCAAACCATATTGTCTAACATATTAGATATTAAAATGAATATAAGTATATCTAGTAGCTGAGTACTCAGAATAAAGGAAATATCACAGAAGAGTCAATAAAATATTGTTGTGTATTTCTGTATACACAAATATGTGTATACATTTCATATATTAGATATCATATCAGACATACGGAGACATTTTTATTTAAGTGCATAGGTTAATTTTATTTAAGTCCTTACAGACCCTCATGTTAAAAGCTATATTAATTTCCACATTTAAAGTCACAATATATTGTATTATACCAGTTTATTTCTAAGTATGTATTAATATAAAGATACTTTAATAAATATGTGTTTAACAAGCTTAAGCTTCTACATGATAGATTTGTAGAATTAGATGTTTGTAGATCGTATATTTAGAATTACCAAAATCAAATAGCAAAAATATTACACATGAACAATTTTGTGTTTTTAAAATTATGTTTTTATCACCTGTAAGTAGCAATGCAGGAGTTGTCATTCAACAAAGTAGTTTATGGATAGCATGCATCTTGACCAATGTCAGTCCTTCCAAAAGTCTCCCAAGTCCTTCTCGGCTGCACCCATTCCCACAATTTTCTTAATTTTGTAAAACATGAATTGAATTTTGGAATTGTGCTTTCCCCATATCCTCTCTCCATTCTAATACTTACACATCCAGAAACAATGTGTCCACATGTTTCTTTCCGAATGACTTCACCACAATTTCTGCTTTGAACCTAGTTTGGATTTCTGTGTGTCTTAGGCAGAAGCACAGATCACGGAAAGACACCTGAACTTGTGCTTTCCTCCCTTCCTGTGCCTCACATATTTTCTTCTGGTTTTGGAAGAGACTTCACAGAACAGGGCCATGAGCAGTGTAGATATGTCCTTTGTCTCTCACATTTTCTAGATAATTTGCTTCCTTGGGATGCTAACTGTTCTTTTCATTGAAGGCTTTTAATTCATACAAGGTCAAACATGTACTTTGCCATGTATAAGATTTTCTGCCCAAATTACCTATACATGTTGAGCTGTGGGGTTTTTTATTTTTCAGTTTTCTCTTTGACATACTTTCAATGTTGCATAAGAAGAAGTGCAGACATGATGACAGGAGGTGGTTTTCAGGACTGTGCATTGTGGAATTCCACCTGCCTGGAGCATTGGTGGAAAGCACAGGTGGAAAGGCTATCTTGTAGGAACACTGGACCAAGTTCACTTGCTCTGATGAAGAACTGATATCATCAAAGCAGTGTTTCTGGATTGCACAAAAAATTTGGATTTTAATTCAAATCAGACCTTTTTGCCTCCCACAAATAATATAAGATTTTATTTTCATGTCAGAAGTGTAAGTTTTCTAGAGCAAAGATCATTTAATCTACAAAGTAGTTCCATTTTATACATTAGCTTCTATGATATCTTCCAGGTATCAATGTTTCTTAAAGACGTAGAATCTATTCACTTACTATAAACAACATTTGTATGGAGACATTTTATTAAAAATATTCCATAAATTAGGATCCCATAAAATAGCAATACTCAAATTACCAGGCATGGAATTGTGTAATCTCTTGGCAAGTGATGGGTAACACAGAGTCAACATTAATTTGTTGATGAAAACTTCTATATTGGTGCCAAATAGACAATGGTAACTTCTATGCCTTTGATATTTCTCATATATTTCGGCAAATACCAAATAATATACAATGCAATATCACACATTTTTACAAAGATAAGGAAATAGTTCAGTTTCCTAACTTCTTTACTTCCTCTAAAAAATTTACATTTATATATATATATATATATATATATATATATATATATATATATCCTCTAGTAAATTGTCAGAAAAGGAAAATGTACAACATAAAATCACATTAGTGTATAATGTTAATTTTAAAATATATAGAATTATCAAATGCATAGAATTACTATTGCTTGTCTTCCAACAAATTATTTTGACTTAGTATTACTTGTCTGGCAGTGAGAAGTTATACCAATTGTTCATTTTCAATATTGGCTTAGAAGCTAAATGCCGGTAAAAATGACCAGTTGGAAAATGAAGAATTCTAAATATCTGTGCCATATTTTTCTCAACCCATCTTCAAAGAGAAAAAGTTCCACCTGTGGGTAACAGGAGTCAAGCAGACTTGAATGTTTTTCTGATTTCCAAATGGGGTTTAATAGCTTCATTTGACTTTGGCTATTAGGCTGCAGGTGCCTTGATTTCTCCTCAGCATTTTATAATTAGCACTAAAGGAAATGGGAAGTGGTAAGCATTATTCTGTTTAATTTTCTTTGATTTTCTTCTTCAATACTGACTTTTTTCCTTTAAACTTCTGCTCCATATATTTTATTTGTGTGCCTGCTCAAGCTGTGGCATATAATAGGCAGCATTTTAGCACCATTCTGTCCTTTACTCATGGTGTATAAATCACAGCAGAGTTGCTAACAGCTTGCGACTGACAATCTTCCTTGATAGACAATCTGTGATCCTTTCAGCCTTTTACTAATAAGCTCATTAGGTGCGAATAGCTGGAAATCCTAGTTTCAATGCAGCAATGAACCACAGAAAATTCAGTGCATGTCTGACCACTCCAACTTTAGAGAATCAATCTTTCTTCAATCAAAACTTTGTCAAGTCCTGCAGAACGTCTGCTGAAGGTTACTGATATTTTTAATAAAAAATTGTCACAAAAATCAAGGAAGCTTTCTAGTCTAATAATGTACATGTTAAGAGGAAATTTTGTCTAAACAATGTTTTTCTATTTTAATTTCAGAGAATCTACATCTGAAAAATATTTATCAAACCATCAAAGGTGTCACAAGTTTCAAATGGAATGTGAAAAAAGATTTTACTGCTCAGAAACTCAGTGATCAAAGACAATCCAAAGTTATTGTTATTTATTGTTTCCTAGTCTTATGTGTAGCTTATAAAAATTTAAAGATCCATTTAAAATGTGCCTGATTATTAATAATAAATTTATAGTTTCCATTAAACTATAACAATAGCATTTTCCTCACTCATGTACATGGATCATAATTCTACAGCTTTGACATGATTTTGTTTTCAGATTCTTACTACAAAACAAAAATGATTTGATATGAATGGCTTGTCTGTTATGCTTTATTAAGATGATATTATAAAATGAGGTTGATTTAGAATTGATACAACTTATAAGAAAAATTTCACAATAAAAAAAAAAAAAAGAAGTAGCCAGGAGATGTGACTTTCCCAAGAACGGAACTACTAGCACCTTGATCCATTAACTGTAAAAATAAATAACTGTTGTTGAAGCTACAAAAAAAAAAGAAAAGAAAAAGAAAATAGCTCTAGATTTCCCTCCTCATTGCTCTTTTTTTTTTTTTTTTTTTTTTATTTGAGAACATACTGTACAGGGGGGCTACAATTACATGGGCAGGATAATGCATACATTTCTTACCAAGCATTGCAGCCTCCTCCTTTGTTTACCCTTCACTTCCCTTCCCCGCCTCCCCCCACCCAATTTTACCCCCCTCCCCCCACCCAATTATACCCCCCTCCCCCCCCCCACACCGACATTGTAAAGCTGGTTTTGACATGACATTTTGTACTTCTCATTGTTGCAACAGGTCCACCTGAATCCTTAAACGACTTGTTTGTCCCCATCTCCTCCACATGTTATACTGACATCAAATATAGTGAAAGCGGGGGTTACACTGTGGGGGAGGGACATACAAAGCAACAAAGAAATAATCTTATAAATGCGTTAGAAACACATGCATGAAAGAAACGAAAACATTAAAATACATATTTAAGGGTTCATTTTCCTAACATCACATTATCTGACCTTTTCCGCTTGACTCATACCTATACTAGATATTGCAAATAAGGGAAACCATGGGACCTATGCTTCTTTGGGCCTGGCTTACTTCACTTAATATAATTTTTTCCAAGCCTTTCCATTTCCTAACAAATGGGGCAATGTCATTCTTTCTGATGGAGGCATAGAATTCCATTGTGTATATATACCACATTTTCTTGATCCATTCATCTACTGAGGGGCATCTGGGTTGGTTCCATATCTTAGCTATGGTAAATAATGCTGCAATAAACATAGTTGTGCTGGTAGCTTTAGTGTGGTCTTGTTTGTAAACATTTGGGTAAATGCCCAAAAGTGGGATTGCTGGATCATAGGGGAGATCTATGTGAAGTCTTCTGAGGAACCTCCATACTGCTTTCCAAAGTGGTTGAACAAGTTTACATTCCCACCAACAATGAAGTAACAATTCATCCAAAAAATCATACACCATGATCAAACAGGATTCATTTCAGGGATGCAAAGCTGGTTCAATATACACAAATCAATTAATATTATTCATCACATCAACAGGAGCAAGAATAAGAACCACATGGTTATCTCAATAGATGCAGAAAAAGCATTTGACAAGATCCAACACCCCTTTATGATGAAGGTTCTGGAAAAATTAGGAATCCATGGAACATTCCTCAATACAATAAAGGCTGTATATGACAAACCTACAGCCAGCATTATACTCAATGGTGAAAAACTAAAGCCATTTCCTCTTAACTCAGGAACAAGACAAGGATGCCCACTCTCTCCACTTCTCTTCAATCTAGTATTAGAATGCCTAGCTACAGCAATAAGACAAGATGCAGACATAAAGGGGATCCAAATAGGGAAAGAAGAAATAAAACTCTCCCTCTTTGCAGATGACATGATCTTGTATTTAAAGAATCCCATAGACTCCACTCCCAAATTACTCAAGCTGATTCAAAACTTTGGCAAAGTAGCAGGTTATAAAATTAACCCCCAAAAATCAATGGCTTTTCTATATGCCAACAATGAGAAAAGTGTGGCTGAAATTAGGAAAGCAACTCCATTTGTAATAGCCCCACAAAAAATAAAATACCTAGGAATTAACTTAACCAAAGAAGTGAAGGACCTCTATGATGAAAACTTTAAAATCTTGAAAAAGGAAATCAACACAGAACTTAAAAAATGGCAAAACCTCCCATGCTCCTGGATTGGCAAGATTAACATCGTGAAAATGGCAATACTTCCCAAGGCTATCTACAAATTCAACGCGATACCTATCAAAATTCCACCCTCATTCTTCAAGGAAATAGAGGAGGCAATCCAAAAATTCATATGGAACAATAAAAGACCCCGAATAGCAAAAACGCTCCTCAACGGAAAGAACACTGCTGGAGGAATATCAATACCAAATTTCAAACTCTACTATAAAGCCATAGTAATCAAAACAGCTTGGTATTGGCATAAGAACAGACCTCAGGACCAATGGAATAGAATTGAAAACCCAGAAATGAACCTACAGACCTATAGCCATCTAATCTTCGATAAGGAAGCTAAAACAATAGAATGGAAGAAAGACAGCCTCTTCAGTAAATGGTGCTGGCAAAATTGGTTAACTACATGTAGAAAACTAAAGCTAGATCCTTATATATCACCCTGTACCAGAATCAACTCCAAATGGATCAAAGACCTTGAACTCAAAGCAGACACTCTGAAAACACTACAGGATGGAATAGGAGAAACCCTAGGTCTCCTTGGCTCAGGTCGAAATTTTCTGAATAGAGACCCGGAAGCACAACAAATCAAAGAAAGGTTGGACAAATGGGATTGCATAAGATTGCAGAGCTTCTGCAGGGCAAATGACATAGCTGGCAAGATCAATAGAAAGCCCACCGATTGGGAGAAGATCTTTACTAGCCATACAACAGACAAGGGTCTCATATCTAAAATATACTTGGAACTCAAAAAATTAAACCACCCAACAACAAATCCTCAAAGAATCAACTGCCCAATAAATAAGTGGGCGAAAGACTTAAAGAGAAGCTTCTCTGAAGAAGAAACAAGGATGGCCAATAGACACATGAAGAAATGTTCAACATCCCTAGCCATAAAAGAAATGCAAATCAAAACAACATTGAGATATCACCTCACTCCAGTTAGAACAGCAAAAATCAAGAACTCTAACAACAACAGATGCTGGAGGGGATGTGGACAGAAAGGAACCTTACTTCATTGCTCATTTTCAAATGAGTTGAAAGTATAGGAAATGGAGATTAAAGAAGCAAATTTGTTATAGATAGAAAAAAAATCATAGAATTAATTAATCAAGAATATTTAGCAATGAACCAAGTAGAACTTGAAATTATGAAATCCCTGTTTCTACATTTTCACTCTCATTTCATTAGATTTTAATATGACACTATTACATTGTACAATAATCAAAATTAATTGATATTGATAATACACACTAGAAAATTATCACTAGAAAATTGTTTATCTATGTCTAGAGAACACAATGTAGCAAATAAAATTACATCATTTTATGTTTTAATATGTAAAAACAACTAGTGTAGCTAAGCATAGTGGTAGCCTCCTGCAATTTTCTTTTTTTTTTGGGGGGGGTCAGGTCATGGGGCCTGAACTCTGGGCCTGGGTACTGTCTCTCAGCTCTTTAGCTCAAGGCTAGTGCTCTACCACTTGAGCCACAGCGCCACTTCCAACTTATTTTTTCTGCTATGTGGTGCTGATGAATCGAACCCAGGGCTTCAGGCATGCAAGGCAAGCGCTCTACCACTGAGCCACCTTCCCAGCCTTCCTGCAATTTTTTTCTTTTTTTTTTTTTTTTTTGCCAGTCCTGGGGCTTAAACATGGGACCTGGGCTCTGGCCCTGAGCCTCTCTAGGCATAAGGCTAGTTTCCTATTATTTGAGCAACAGCACCACTCCCTGCTTTTTCTCTTTATGTGGTACTGAGAAATCAAACCCAGGGCTTCATGCGTGCTAGGTAGGCACTCTACTACAGAGTGACATTCCCAGCCCCCTCCTGTAATTTTAGCAAACGGGAAGTTTTATTATGCAGATAGAGTGTTCCAAAACAGGCTGTGCTATATCATTACATTTTGCCTAAAGAAAACAAAAATAACCATGTAGCTCACAAAATAAAAAGAGGCAATGAAATAAAGCAAAACCAACCAAAATTAATGTAATCCTATGGACCAAAAAATAATAGATTCAAATATTCAACCATATTTGAACAGTAACTAATGGGAATTACTCCATCTTTAAAATATTTGAGAGATCTGGTAAGGTGGCTTAATGCTAGAGTGCTTGTGCAGGAAATAAATGAATTAAATTTTTAAAAGAAGTAACTACTGAAAAATAAAAATAAGTAAAATTTTTGAGAAGTTAGAAAATTTTGATGAAAATTAAGCCATTATCAAAAGCAGAGATGGCATGCACTATAATTGTAGCTCTTTCCAAATTGCTCATATGGTGTTTACTTTAGAAATTCTTCTTAATCATAGAAATGGGGATACCCAGCAGAACTTACCCAGTAAGATATACCAAGATATACCGTGAGTAGAAAGTAATGCTTACACACAGGAGTACATTATCGCGATGTTCGATCTTCACCACGCCAGTGCTCCGCCATGTTTCCAGCTACTGGAACATTCACCCTAGCACGCATTCTATCAGGATTGGAAATAATATGGAAACATACCCTGGAAATAATTGCATATAGAATGTTATTTTATAATCTTACCAAACTCTAATAAATGATTAGGTTAAGAATCACCAAAGGGATTGTTCATTTCCTTTCATTTCCTCTCTTTTCTCTGGCTAGCAAGCACACAGGGCATTTAATTACTGAGTCGCTGTTATTTACAATGATGTCAAGCATTTTATGGCATAATAAATATAGTCTGAGATTCCATTTAGAAAACCATTACACTTAACATGGAATTTTAAATTATTTTATTGTAGGTTTAGTTAAGTAATAACTACCTTAATAGGTAATTGAGTGTACACTGCAAAAACAATGGAAGTTATAGAGCCGTTAGAATTCACTGAAAACCAATCTTATGAATAATGGTTGAAACCAGGAAGCAACTACCAGAGGAAATTAACTTATTTTCCTCCATATACTAAGAAAACATATAAAGTAAATAACCAAATAAATTATGTTTGTGACTTATTGTTCTATGGCCATGAATAAGATATGAATTTATCTTTGTGGATCAGAAAATTTAGGTGCTTCTACTTTTAGTTTGAAAGTGCTCCTATTTCTTTTGCAAGCTACAATAAACCTAAACAAACCAATAACAAATCTATTATACATAGAGTAAATGCATATCACAGATGATTTGATGGGCTCCTTGCCAGGAATAAATTAACTTCCTATACGGAAAAAGGAATATATATATATATATATATATATGTATATATATATATATGTGTGTGTGTGTGTGTGTATTCCTATATGGAAAAACGAAATCAGGACCCCCCTCTCTCCATATATATATATATATATGTATATATATATATATATATATATATATATATATACATACATATATATACACACACATACATATATATACACACACATACATATACACATATATATATTCCTATACAGAAAAAAGGAATTCAGAATCCTCTCTCTCTCTCTCTCTCTCTCTCTCTCTCTCTCTCTCTCTATATATATATATATATATATATATATATATATATCTTCATCTATCAGTCATCTATCTACCCATTTGCCTTTATTTATATTTTTCATTTGGAAAATATTCTTTTCTAACATTAGAGGAGCAAGAAAGAGAATTATTTCTCACAATAACAGTTACTATCTTATAATCTCATTATGAAAATAAAATAAGTTTATCACTTTTGGAGGAAAAACTCACTATTCACTTGTAAGTCTTTTACTACATTTCATATACAAACATAGAAACTAACACCACTCGGGAATATGAGTATCTTTTATCAATCAGTCTGTCTGAGGGGAGGACAGTCTCTTCGTTTGTGAAGAAATTCAGTGTTCATGGTTATGAAACAAGTCTCAACTCCCTTGAAAGAGCTTAAGCTATATCGGGTATGTTTTGTCAGCAACATATTTTTTACCTAGAAATTAATAACACAAAGAACTATAGAAAATGCTTTAATATTTATAACTGATATTAAACATTTAAATTGTATGCAGGTACAGGAAGAAAGAAAAGAAGAAATCAGAAAGTATTCTGAACTGAACTAACGATTAGACTTTGCGGGACACAAATTAGCAATAATTGGTGGGCGAAAGTTAGAATATTAAATGTCTATGCTAAAGAGAAGAAAGAGCAGAAAACATTTACTCATTCAATGAGGATAGGAAAAGTAATTTAACCTATAGTGAATCAAAGAAATAAATAACAAAGATTAGAGACTTCTGGGAAGATGGCCGAGGAGAAGCTGGAGGCTAAACAAGCTCTCACATAGAAATCAGTTTTAGAGTTCCAGTGAACAGTCCTAAGCCAGAGAATCACACCAAGTGAGCCATCACAGGACAGAGAGTTAGGCCAGAGAGGAAAATCCAAGCAAAGAGACAGATCTGAGCTCTTGCCAGTAGACACAGCTGCTGCAGCAGCGGTGGCAGCGGCGGCTGTAGCTGCCATACCTGCAAACACAGAGAGTCCGGGACAAAGGATTCAGACGTGGCTGGTGGAGAGCAGATTCTACTCAACACCAGCAAGAACCGATAAGGAGCAGACATTTTATCCTGCAGTTTGCAGACCAGAGATGACCCAAGAACCAAGACTCAGCGTGAGTAGAAGCCTAACATCCTCACTCCTTCTCAGGGAGCAGAGGAGGGAAGGCCACCCCTCCCCCCCAAGTACCGGAGATCTCCATCTTGGATACCGACAAAGCTCGGAGGAGCTGCCAGCTCCAACCCAGGCCTTGGAATAAAACGAGTCATTTAGCAGGTCACAAGAACCTAACTGAACTGCAAAGTTCAGCTCCACACTGGGAAAAGTCACCAGCTCGGGTGCAGGCCCAGGAGTGTCTTTCTTCACTGGGTAATCAGAGCCAGAGGCTGCCTCTCCCTTTAGCAGCCTTGACAATCAATTGAAATTCAGTAAACATAAACCCTGAGAGTGGCTCCAGGCTGGGCTCTGTGAGTTTCTCACAAACTAGCCTCCGGGAAAAGCTACTGTTTGCTGAAAGGACTCAACTCTACCCAGAACCTAGCCTCATCACAGCATCTCCAAATTTGAGGAAAAAGCCATCTCCCTCTTTTGTGATACTCAAAGCAGATCTCCCTCCCATTGAACTAACCTGGGAGGAGGATCACAAAATCCTGGTTTAAGCAGAGCATTTTTTGCCTGTTCAAACAAACTGACTTAAGAAACCAACCAAGCCACAGGAAAATCAAACACCACAAGACCAGAGACTCCAACAAGAGGCTAGTTACAGACACAAGGGAGATACAGGATTTTTCCCACCCCTCCCAAAAAAATTAAAGAACTTTTTATTTTCCTTTTTTTTTGTAACTTCTATGAAAAATTTTTTTCTAAAACTTTTCTTAAATTTTTAATTTTTACCTTTCTTGAAAAAAATTGTTTTCTAGTAACTTTTTTTCATCTTATAATTTCTATTTTAGGGATATATGTGTGTGTGCGTTTCCTTCTTTTTTTTTCTTGAAAATTCATTTTTGGTTTTTGTTTAGCTCTACTGAACTTCTGATCTTTTTTCTTTCTTTCTTATCTTTTTCACCTATTCTTATCTTTCGTTCTTCTTTATGTGACTTAATTGTTCTGCACATACTCAGATAAACCCATAGTTGATTATTAGACCTTATCCCCCATTGTGTACACACTTAATCCACAAATTTATTACTAATTCAAAACCTCTTAGACTTAAATTCCTTAATAGCAGGACTACCTCTTTATACCTATATAATATTTTAAATATTTTTATTTTTAAGTTTTTCTCATCTCCTTTATATCACTCCCCTTCTCTCATTATATCCACGTTCTTCTCTGAAATTTTGTTTTTACTTCTGCATAATATTGTTAATTTTTACTTTTATATTTTTTCTGGTCTCTTTTATTTTCCTTTCTCTTTCTTCTTTTTTTTCTCTCTCTACTTTCATCCTATCCAACCTATTTCCTGCTTTGAGATTAGGATTTATTTAAGTTAACTCTCCCTGTGCCTTCCCACATCACTCTATTCCTATTTTTTACCCACATCTTTCCCTAAACATAATAATTTCTGGTTTACCAAATACTTTGCGGTTCATAGCCCATTAATATATAGTTGTTTGATATTGAATAGATGTATCTGTTGAACTAGATTGTATCTGCAGACTATTGACTGTGCAAATACAGACTTTGGTTGATGCATGACTTAAGAGAGTGTTCTAGCACAAAACTGGTGTTATTTTCATCCCAAATGGGCAGAGTAAGCCAGAAAAACACAAGAAAAATGGCAAGTCTGGGTATCTCAACTCCCACTCATGATAATCAGGGGACAGAACAGATAATGAATAATCCAGAGGAGAGTTCCAAATAACTCTACAAACACTGCTGGCAAACATGATAAATGAAAAGATTGAAAACATGCAAAGAACTCTGTATGAGTATGATAGGGAGAGAGAGGAGGCAAACTAAAGGTCAATGGAGGCAAACAAAAGGTCAATGCAGGAAAAGATTGAAAAGCTACAAAGGACTCTATATGAGCATGATAGGGAGAGAGAGGAGGCAATCCAAAGGTTTATACAGGAATATCATAAGGAAGCTACTCAAAAACTGATAAAGGATTTGCGTGAGCAGCTTGAGAACACTCAAAGAGAAAGGCAAGAATGGCGTGAGCAGTCTGAGAACATTCAAAGAGAACTAGAGTAATGGCATGAATGTGAGGAAGCTAAGCAAAGAGTAATACAGGAATTGAGAGGGCAGGATGAGAATACACAAAGATCACTAAAGGCTTTCATGGAATCCATTAACAAAGAGCTGAAGGAAGTCAGGGAGACCACAAAGGGAATGCTGAATGGAACCCAACAGAAGGAATGGGAGTCCAAGGAAACCATAACCAATCAACTAAGTGATTAGAGAATAAAAAACACTAAACACCAAATTAAGGAAGTAAAGAAGTTCATACAAGATCTAAAACAAAGCTTCAACAAAGAATTTGAAGCCATCAAAGCTGACCAATTAGAAGGAAAAGAAATAACAAACAAAGTAGAAAGTCTTGACAGCAAGTTAGACCATGCAGAAGAACAAATCTCGGGGATTGAAGACAGCCTAGATATTATAGAGAAAGACACACAACCATCTAAGACAAGTCCAAGAAATACGATAGATCTATCCAACACTTGGAAGACACCATCAGAAGGCCTAATCTAAGGATAATGGGTGTAGAGGAGCACCTGGAAACAGAAGTTAGTGGTCTAGGAAATTTGTTTAACAGGATCCTAGCAGAGAACTTCCAAAACATGCAAAAAGATAGGCCTATTCAGATACAAGAAGCTTTTAAAACCCAAATAGACCAGACCAGAATTGGACATTCCACCATCACTTTATGATCCACACAGGATCAATTCAGACCAAGGAAAAGATCCTTAAAGCTGTCAAGGAGAAAAGATCAATCACCTATAAAGGGAAACCAATTAGAATCACCTCAGATTTCTCAGCAGAGACAATCAAAGCAAGAAGAGCCTGTAATGATGTATGCTATGCCCTAAAATCAAACAACTATCAACCAAGAATACTGTACCCAGCTAAACTCTCCTTTATAACTGAAGGCCAAATAAAAACCTTCCATAGCAAAAAAAAATTGAAACAACAGATTTCCACCAAACCAGCCCTACAAAAGATTCTAAAAGATGTCCTACACATAGAAAACCCACAAGACCACAATAAAAGCCAAGAAACTGCACCCAAACTGAGAATCCAAGACCCATAGGAAGAACACAGCTGCTGCAGCCCCCAGAAGGTAGATCAAATGGCAGGAATTCCAAAAAATCTCTCAGTCCTATCTCTCACCATTAATGGACTTAACTTTCCAATTAAGCGACATAGACTCTCTAGTTGGATTAAAAAGCAAGATCCTTCTATCTGCTGCCTTCAGGAGTCACATCTTGCCCATAAAAACAAACCAGTTGTTTAAGGATACAGGTGGACCTGTTGCAACAATGAGAAGTACAAGTAGTCATGTCCAAAACTAGCTTTACAACGTCGGTGCGGGGGGGGGGGAGGAGAAGGATTGGGATTGGGGGGAGGGGGGAGGCTGGGAAGGGATGTGAAGGGTAAACAAAGGAGGAGGCTGCAATACTTGGTAAGAAATGTACGCATTATCCTGCCCACGTAATTGTAACTCCTCTGTACAGTATGTTCACAAATAAAATTAAATTAAATTAAAAAAAAAACATTTTCAATGTTAAAGGCTGGAACAAAATCTACCAAGCAAACGGCCTCCAGAAACAGGTGGAAGTTGCAATCTTAATATCAGATAAAATAGACTTCACATTAAAACTCGTGAGAAGAGATAAAGAAGGTCGCTACATAGTAATTAAGGGATCTCTCCTTCAGGAGGATATTACAATTCTAAATATCTATTCACAAAACAATGGAGCACCAAAATTTATCCAAGAAACACTACTTTCCCTCAAATCCCACATAGATCCAAAGACATTAATTATTGGGGATTTTAACACATCACTCTCCCCACTAGATAGATCAACTGGGCAAAAACTCAACAGAGAAACCTCAGATCTAAACAGCTGCATAGATCAACTAGATTTAACAGACATCTACTGAATATTTCACCCAGCAGCATCAGAATACAAATATTTCTCAGCAGCACATGGAACATTTTCTAAAATAGACCACATTTTAGGCCACAAAGCAAACTTGTCTAAATTCAGAAACATTGAAGTTATACCTTGCATTCTCTCTGACCACAAGGGAATAAAATTAGAACTCAACAACAAAAGCCACCAAAGAAAGTCTGGTAAAACATGAAGGCTGAAGAACACACTGCTGAATCATGAGTAGGTCATGGAAGAGATTAGAAAGGAAATTCAAATGTTCATACTATTCAACAAAAATGAACACACAAATTACCAGCTACTCTGGGACACAGCAAAGGCAGTACTCAGAGGCAAGTTTATAGCTCTGAGTTCCTACATCAACCAATTGGAGAGATCTGAAACCAACAATTTAATGACACATCTGAACCTCCTTGAAAAAGAGCAGCAAGATAAACCCCAATCAAGTAGATGGAAAGAAATAATTAAAATTAAATCAGAATTAAATGAATTAGAATCCAAAAAAAAAACTATAGAAAGAATCAACAAAACAAAGAGTTGTTTCTTCAAAAAATTAACCATATTGACAGACCCTTATCAGAAAAAGAAGAGAACACACCCAAATAAATAAACTGAGATATGAGAATGGAAACATCACCACAGAAACAACCAAGATTCAGAACATTATAAGGGAATACTTCTCAAAACTTTATGCTAATAAGTTTGAGAACTTGACAGAAATGGACCTTTTCCTAGCAAATATTGCCATGCCAAAACTAAACCAAGATGAGTTAAACCATCTTAACAGGCCCATATCAAGCATTGAAATAGAAACAGCAATAAGAGACCTCCCATCCAAGAAGAGTCCAGGACAAGATGGTTTTACAGCGGAATTCTACAAGGCCTTCAAAGCAGAGCTCACACCAATACTCCTCCAACTCTTCAATGAAATTGAAATTGAAAGTTCACTACCTAACACATTCTATGAAGCCATCATAACCCTCATCCCAAAACCAGGCAGGGACTCTTCAAAGAAAGAGAACTATAGACCCATCTCTTTGATGAACATTGATGTAAAACTCTCAACAAAATTATGGCCAATCGACTTCAACAATTCATTCAAAAAAATCATACACCACGATCAAACAGGATTCATTTCAGGGATGCAAAGCTGGTTCAATATACACAAATCAATTAATATTATTCATCACATCAACAGGAGCAAGGATAAGAACGACATGGTTATCTGAATAGATGCAGAAAAAGCATTCTACAAGATCCAACACCCCTTTATGATGAAGGTTTTGGAAAAATTAGGAATCCATGGAACATTCTTCAATACAATAAAGGCTATACATGACAAATCTACAGCCAGCATTATACTTAATGGTGAAAAACTAAAGCCATTTCCTCTTAACTCAGGATCAAGACAAGAATGTATACTCTCTCCAATTCTCTTCAATCTAGTATTAGAATGCCTAGTTATAGCAATAAGAAAAGATGCAAACATAAAGGGTATTCAAATAGGGAAAGAAGAAATAAAACTCTCCCTCTTTGCAGATGACATGATGTTGTCTTTAAAGAATTGCATAGATTCCACTCCCAAATTACTCAAGCTGATTCAAAACTTTGGCAAAGTAGCAGGGTGTAAATTTAAACCCCCAAAATCAATGGCCTTTCTGTATGCCAACAATGAGAAAAGTGTGGCTGAAGTTAGGAAAGTAACTCCATTTTTAATAGCCCCACAAAAAAAAAACCTAGAAATTGACTTAAGCAAAGAAGTGAAGGACCTCTATGATGAAAACTTTAAAAATTTGAAAAAGGAAATCAAAACAGAACATATAAAGTGGCAAAAACTCCCATGCTTATTGGAAAGATTAACATCGTGAAAATGGCAATACTTCCCAAGGCTATCTACAAATTCAATGCAATACCTATCAAAATTCCAACCTCATTCTTCAAGGAAATAAAAGAGGCAATCCAAAAATTCATATGGAACAATAAAAGACCCCAAATAGCAAAAATGCTCCTCAACGGAAAAAACACTGCTGGAGGAATATCAATACCAAATTTCAAAGTCTACTATAAAGCCAGAGTAATCAAAACAGCTTTGTGCTGGCACAAGAACAGACCTCAGGACCAATGGAATAGAATTGAAAACCCAGAAATGAACCTGCAGACCTATAGCCATCTAATCTTCAATAAGTGAGCTAAAAAACAGAATGGAAGAAAGACAGTCTCTTCAGTAAATGTTGCTGCCAAATTTTGTTAACTACTTGTAGAAAACTAAAGATAGATCCTTATATATCACTCTACACCAGAATCAACTCCAATTGGATCAAAGACCTCAGAGTCAAAGCTAACACTCTGAAAACATTACAGGATGGAATAAGAGAAACCCTAGGTCTCCTTGGAGCAGGCCGAAATTTTCTTAATAGGGACCCAGAAACACAACAAATCAAAGAAAGGTTGGACAAATGACATTGCATGAAGTTTCAGAGCTTCTGCATGTTAAAGGACATAGCCAGCAAGATCAATAGAAAGCCCACGGATTGGGAGAAGATCTTCACTAGCCATACAACAGACAAGGGTCTCATATCTAAAATATACTTGGAACTCAAAAAATTAAATCCCCCAACAACAAATCCTCAAAGAAACAACGGCCCAATAAATAAGTGGGCTAAAGACTTAAAGAGAAACTTCTCTGAAGAAGAAAGAAGGATAGCCAATAGACACATGAAGAAATGCTCAACCTACCTAGCCATAAAAGAAATGCAAATCAAAACAACTTTAAGATACCACCTCACCCCAGTTAGAATGGCAAAAATCAAGAACTCTAATAACAACAGATGCTGGAAGGCATGTGGACAGAAGACAACCTTACTTCACTGTTGGTGGGAGTGTAAACTGGTTCAACCACTTTGCACAGTATTAGGGAGGTTCCTCAAAAGACTCCACATAGAGCTCCCCTATGACTCAGCAATCCCACTTTTTGGCATTTACCCAAATGTTTACAAGCAAGACCGCACTAAAGCTACCAGCACAACTATGTTTCTTGCAGCATTATTTACTGTAGCCAAGATATGGAACCAACCCCGATGCCCCTCAGTAGATGAATGGATCAAGAAAATGTGGTATATATACACAACGGAATTCTATGCCTCCATCAGAAACAATGGCATTGCCACATTTGTTAGGAAATGGAAAGACTTGGAAAAAAGTATATTGAGTGAAGTAAGCCAAGCACAAAGAAACATAGGTCCATGATTTCCCTTTTTTGCAATAGCTAGTATATGTCCGAGTCAAGCAGAAAAGGTCAGATAAGGTGATGTTAGGAAAATGAACCCTAAGATATGTATTCAAATGTTTTTATTTCTTTCATGCATTTGTTTCTAATGCATTTATAAGATGATTTCTTTGTTGCTTTGTATGTCCCTCCCCCACAGTATAACCCCTGCTTTCAGTGTATTTGTTGTTGGTATAATTTGTGGAGGGGAAGGGGAAAAACAAGTCGTTTAAATAAGGATACAGGTGGACTCGTTGCAACAATGAGAAGTACAAGTTTTCATGTCAAAAACGAGCTTTACAACGTTGTTGGGGGGGAGCATTTGAGGGGGCGGGGGAAGGCTGGGAAGGGATGAGAAGGGGAACAAAGGAGGAGGCTACAATGCTTGATAAGAAATGTACTCATTATCTTGCCCATCTAATTGTAACCCCTCTGTGCAATATTTTCACAATAAAAAAATAAATAAAAATTCAAAAAAAATAAGGATTAGAGTGAAATCCATAGAGTAGAAATTGCAAAAACAAATGAAAAAATCAACGTATTTGACTGGCCTGACTGAATATTTCATCTTAGCCCAAAAATGCATAATTGACTGTAGACCTATGCTATTTATACTACCAATATTTAAAAAGGCA